>NW_018020671.1:610381-644438 GCF_002006095.1 Pseudomyrmex gracilis | reverse complement strand
TTTCAATGAAACTTCCAAAAAAAGTTTCATTAAAAAAGTCGCACTCAATGCGTACTAGTACAGACTATCGAATTTGCTGTATAAGTATACCTATACTGGCACGCACGTGCGACGGTTTAAATATGGCGGTACCTCCCACCACTCGTTCTTTAGTTCACTACTTCCGGGGACCTAGCCCAGGCGGCGCTGAAAACAGCGTTCCCCTTCTCACAAGAGGCGAGTTTGAATCCCCTGGACAGCCCGATGCACGCTTATTAGCGGATCTTTGTTAATTAAAATCTCAGTAACTATTGCGAATCTAGCAAAATGGTATAGGACTTTTAACCTCAGTTTTATTCCTTCTACCTGCCTACGAGAGATGTTAAACCAATTCTGGGACACCCTGTATATATGTAGTATTTTTAAGAAAATAAAATAAAATTTATAAAGCACAGAGCAGCAAATGATGATGTAAAGAAGATTATGTTTACTACACTCAACGAATTTCTGATGTTGCTAGCTAAAATAATATTCTTTTCTTGACTATCACATCTTTTTTTGTATATCACATTTATGTTGTACGAAAAGTTGCAATGATTTTTCTTATCCTTTTCTGTTTTCCTTTCTCATCTTCTCATCGCGAGATCGGTCATTTTAAATTTCAAAAAAAAATCAAATTTACGCTCTCGAATATACTCACACACTTAAAGAAAGTGACCATTTAAACTCGTGCACATAGCACAGAATAGAACCGCACGCTGTGGACATAGCGCACCGACATGTCGCTCGTGGACTGGTTGCGTAGTTCCAATGTGTACCACCCGTGGACATGCGCTAGTTTACGGGGCGGAAAAGTGATTACACATTATAGGTCTGTTCGTTTTGCCTGAACTGGTCGCTCTGGGTCAGAGTTTATCCTTCTTTTTCCAACGTAGAGTAAAGAGGATGGGCTCTGACCTGGAGCGACCTGGAGCGGCCAGTTCGGGTAAAACGAACAGACATTATGTCTGTTCGTTTTACCTGAACTGGCCGCTTTAGGTCAGAGTTCATCCTTCTTTTTCCAACGTAGAGTAAAGAAGATAAACTCTGACCTAGAGCGGCCAGTTCAAGTAAAACGAACAGACATATTCTCTTATGGACCTGGCTGCTCTCAGGCTTCTCTCTGGTATCACTGACCGATCGAGCCAATCAAAATCGAGTTCGAACAGAATCGTTGAACTGACGTTTATTTTGAATGAAGTGACTCTCGAGTTTCTTTTCTACCCGAGATTTAAGAGGACGCGAGAAAATGGCCGACTCATTGGCAAAGTATGGCATTTACATCGATGATTTGAGCAAAATACGCGTTTTAGAACCGGAAGCGGCTAATCAAACAAACAAACTGAAAGAGGAATGTCAAAATTTTGTGTCGAGTAAGTGACGCCAGCGAGCAACCTAACATTTACTTGAATTTTATTTACATGACACTACTCCATAGCACTCGCTTGTTGCGCGTTGCTGCTCACTTACGTACGTCACCGTTGTTTGTTCACTTGAACCTCGCAAAAAACAGCACATGCATTCCCGAGTAGCGCTTATTACAAACTTTATGATTGCGTTATAATATATTAAAAAATTGAGTGACACGTACCAAATCAAATCAAGTATTTAAAATTGTGTAAAGAATAAAAATTCAAAGATGCAACATATAGCAATTACGTTTTTTTTTTTTACTGAGTACTTACCGATTATTAAATTCTTAAATTTTTACTGACTTAAGTTTTAACTTAAATATTCTTACTTTATAATAAATAATTTCTAATATCGAAGACATCTTGTTTGAGTTATTTCTGCTCGCACACGCATATGTGCGTGCGCTCGCGCGTGTGTACGTACGTCGGTAATTAAATGACATTTATTTTGCAGAGATTACTGAATTTGAGAAAAATTCCGATGAATTTATTAAAATATTGGATAATATGGCAACGGAAGTAGAAAAAGAAAAGATGAAGACAATCGGTGCACGAAATTTATTACGTTCCGTTTCGAAACAGAGAGAGGCGCAAAAACAACAAATGCAGGTTTTTTAAATTACTTTTGCGAGAAAACTGATTGTGACATATATTAGTAGTGCATTCTCGTGTGTTTTCTTACAGGCGTTGATTTTGGAAAAATCTATGGAGCTGGAAAGACTGAGAGTGCAATATGACTCGCTAAAAAAGATTGAACTGGAACAACTAGAAACCATCGAACATTTATCAGTGAATTAAACTATATACAGCATGTTCTAATTTTTCATCGAAGCAAAGAAACATTGCAGGCTCTTGTTCCAAAAATTAGATTAAATTAACAGTATTATTACGTGTTAATAGATAATAGTAGGAAATTAAATAGCATTGAAATTAAATTGGTCAATTAGGATAAAATGTACTAAATTTGAGATTTGTTCTTCCCTTGAGATTGATTTTCTAATATAAAGTTGAATCTTAAAATTCGTCGTCTGATAAGGGAGTTTGAGGTTAGTATTAAGGCCTATATCTACATAAGACGCGAGTCGCAGATAGCAGGTCTCACAGAATTGACCAATCACGTTGGTCAAATCAGACCAACATGATTGGTCAATTTCTTGAGATTTCTATTCAATAACCAATCATATCTGTATGTGTCGTGATACGACACATATGGCTTTTTGACATTTATTTTAAGAGATACACAAACATACACGTATGGGATCGACATTGTGAAGTTAAAAAAATTAAACTCTTTAGTTACTTTTTCGATTGTTGTGCTGAATCTTATATTCTGTAAATACAAATAAATGAGACTGAAATATTCAAAATAAACAATTACTAATTATCAAGTCGATGTCATAAGTGCCAGATTCGTCAACTGTCATCATGTCACGAACAGGAACGAAACTTGATACGAAAAAAGTGGCAAGTGTCGCATTATTTTTTATGAATGAGTACAATACAATACAATATTGTTTCAATATTAACAGATGTCATATCCGATTCTGCAAATACGTAAATAGTACATTTAAAGAACAGAAAACAAAATAATCGCAAGGTTATGATCATCTGTTTTTTTTTTTTACTCTAAAAAGCTATTTAAGGAAAAAATTCTTTGAAAAAGAACATAACATTAATGTGTAGCAGTACAAAATAACGTTAGGTTTTTGTTTTTCACAGAACTCTGAACTATTTACCCTAACATACGGTGCACTTGTAGCCCAGTTGCTCAAGGAGTATGAAAATGTAGAAGATGTTAACAAGCAATTAGAGAGAATGGGATACAACATGGGAATTCGATTGATAGAAGACTTCCTGGCGCGAACCGGTTCTGGTCGATGTTACGATTTTAAAGATACAGCAGAAAAGATACAAAGTGGCTTCAAGATATTTCTTGGCATAACACCATCAATAACAAATTGGAGTCCGGCTGGGGATGAATTTTCTCTATGTTTCGAAACAAATCCATTAACAGAATTTGTAGAATTGCCTGATAACTGTTCAAACTTGAAGTATTGTAACATACTGACTGGTGTACTTAGAGGTGCCTGTGAAATGGTACAAATGGAAATTGCATGTTGGTTTGTGCAGGATCAACTTAAAAATGACAATGTGACAGAGTTACGTGTCAAATTTGTTAAGAGACTGGAGGACGCAATACCAGCAGGCGAAGATTAAAATGTGCATATTGTCCAGAATACATATAAACATTGTATGATATATCTGTGTCCTTTCATATATATCGGTTTAATAATTTACGCAATGAAAAAGATATATTGTGTATAGTAATTAGTTATGTAGTGTTTTATTATTTGCATTCCGCAGAATTTTGTTCAAAAATAATATAATTTTTTATTTTTTGCGTAGCTTCTTATCGTTGTAACAATAAAAAACCTTTAGCTGTTGCTGTGGTTTTATTACCCTAATAATAATCGATACTATTCCACATACATTTAAAGCTTAACAATAAGTAAATAAGTCAGACTAAGATAAACAAGAGCAAGTATTTTAATATAAGTCTCAGCAACAAAAGGATACTGAGCGAGATATAAATTTTCCTGAATCCTTTACTGTTGCTAGAAGATACTGTGTACGGAATACAGCTGAAGCACGATCGACATTTACGCCCACCGGAACTGAGGTCCAGTCGTGCTTGGCACGCATATCAATGCATGTGAAAGGTTATGTTCGCATAAACTAAAATACTAGCGTATGGACCGATATTTCCAACTCTCGAGCCACTAAAAAATCAAATCAGTCAAAGTAGAAATATCTGATATACAGACGTCACGGAAGCCCGAGAGTCATTAAAAAAACGCGGACAAGATAAGATACAAATAGTGTTTTTATGAGTGCATAGTGTAGAAAAAAAAAAAATAGGTATTTATATAAAACTTCAAAAAAAAAAAACGTATATATGCAATATATATACATATTGTAGGGCAAGATTGTGAATAAAAAAATTTGTATAACAATTTGCAAGCTTTTATTTTACAATATATTTAATGATACAATAACTATAGCAATCTCTCGTGTCATGGAAGTGAGATGTAGACATTGCTGCAAATCCCTTTTTAAGGGTACTAGTATTTTGTTTAATGCACATAACGAAGTAAAACAATCTCCATCGGATACGGGATGCGAGGTTGAGTCTGATTGCTGTTCGTATGTAACTCCGGAAAATGCACCAGATTGGATTATGAATAGTATAAATCAAGTATGTATCTTGTTTTTTTTTTTTTTTTAATCAAAACTTACAAAGAAATCTTTTATACACGTAATGTAAAACACAACCAATATAAATTATTTTTAAAGGAATCTTGGATAAAGGGAAAACTACATTGTCCGCATTGCAACAGTCGCTTAGGGTCTTTTAATTTTATAAACGAATTGAAATGTCATTGTAACAGATATCTGCGACCTCCTATACGAATAGTTAATTCTAAGATAGATATACTATGTAAAGAATAAATAATATATTGTGTAAATAATTTATAACATATGTATATTTATACTAAGAATATGTTCAGATATGTGTGTACATCCTTATATACTTTTCATTACTTTAAATCAAATTAAATAAAATTTTGCTTTCACTTTAACTCTCACTTTATATTACATACAGAACAATAGTTACTGGTCAATAACCAATGAATTTTGCATATACTTTATATAGTTTCTTTTACATTTATATCTTTAAGAAAAAAAAATCAAACATTCTTTCTTAGTACTTCTTAGTAACTATAATACAATAACATGAGGACGCATCAAAGAGTATTATTTTCTGTTATAACATCTTTATATTTTTGTCATGTAACATTCTTATATTTGACCTCACAGTAATGATGTATTAATTATATATAGATAACATTGTTAACTAGTGCTGTTATTAATGGTATGTACAGTGTGTAAGACATAAATGTTTTACCAGATTATGTACAAAGCCTGGAAATATATTTGATATACATTGATATATCACAAGGTATATACATTTTTTTATCTATGTAGAAGTGCTTATATATCACAAATTATGTATAATTTGCTATTTTGTAGTTACATTAATTATATATAATTTGCTATTTTTACTTATTTTTACAAATTACATATAATTTGCTTTTTTATAGTTACATCATTTTGCAACATTATATATAATTTGTTATTTTTTATAGTTACATCACTTTGCAACATTATGTAACACATATAAGTTTTAACAGTTTAATCCATTTTTCTCTTGTTCTTTTTATTTTTTTTTTATTCTATGATACTTTCTTTATTATAATTTTGTCTGATAATGTAATTTTTTACTAACTTGTGGAAATTTATATAAATTACTTAAAATAAATGTTGAAAGTATGTTTCAATAAATTTTCGCCACTGCTTGTGTAAAAAATTTATAATCTGCATAACAATAGTAAGCGAACTGATTTATGATACTTAATATTTTAATAATGTGAGCTGCTGAATTTTCTCTATTATTTATTTATATGTTATTTTCACTTTTTTCTTTAGTAAACAATAACATTCATACGTGCATTTATAATAAAAACGGTATCATGTTTTATGTAAATGTAATCAACTGTAATCACTGTGCAAAAGATATCAAACTTTTATAAGAAAATTAAAAAAAATAAAATAAAATTATATATCATTGTTATAACACCGGTTATAACGTAACATGTGTCTTCAAAACTTGCACATAAGAATAGTTTTATATTGCATTTGCATTACAATGCATCACATATAATTTTAAACTATCTATTTTCCACTTTACAATAATTACTTTGTCTAGAAGTTGCTTTTAATTGGTTCAGCAACAACAAAAAACAAAAACAAAGAACTTAAAAAACCAATTAATTTTTACGAGAAGTGGTTAACAAGGCAGAAAAAACCAGAGCATAGAGAGAACTCTTACATAATGCAGAGACTTGTATCCAAGGCACATATGGTCCACTAAGCAACATTATGTAAAACAGCTCAGCACTATGTTCGAGCAGTATAAAAGTTAGTTGATCCATTCTTTAAAATATTATTCTGAGAGAAGATCGTTAAGTTACAACGATGGTGCACTTATGTAATAATGAAATGTTAGACCAATTATAATGATACGATCGATACTTCGACGGCGATAAGGTAACATAGATGCGATTTTAATGAAATTCACACGTGGATCAACTAACACCGGACGCGAGAAACAACCTATTTGCATCAGTAATATCCAGTTCAACGAAAGTTTTTTTTTTTTTTTTTAATAACAAAGTTGATAGAGTTTTACAGCCCAATAAAACTTGAACGCTACAACTGGAACATTTCGTCTTGCTGCTGCTCAAGTCTTTGTAAGGAAGTTTTCACTTTTCTTCCTTGCGTCATAACTACAGCAGTCGGAAAGTTATGCATATCACTAGAGGACGCAGGTCTGACAGAGTCAGAAGACGACGAATAGATATTTGACATGGTAGAAAATGAATTTCGTAATTTAGCAGATCCACGTCGTCGTTGCACATTGCTATCATCAGTACAGAATCTATAATAGGATAATTTTATTTTTAGTAAGATAGATAATTGTGATGTTATTTAATGTTTCTTTCAGCATACTGTATCAAAATTTATAAGATAAAGGGTTACTTTATATGAAAGATTGCAAAAATGTCTATAATTTTGTATATTATCTCTTTATATATCTCAGTATAATTTTACATAATAAATTTACATAAACTGATATTTGATGCCCTCGCGGTGTATTATATTAATATTCGAAGATGATTTTCGGATTTGAACCGAAAATTTATACATCAAATGCTGGTTTGTGAACAGTATCAGGTTGTTCTTGAAACACTGATTAAAGTAAATTGAAATGTTCATAAAACGTAGATATAAAAATGACACGTGGCTCAAACCAGAAATTCATCTTTATGAATATTTTAAGATCACATAAAGTTTATAAAAGTATTTTTATATAGAAAACAGAAAATAACTTACTCACTGTTCCCTTGAGCACGTTTGACTTCTCGCTTTACATTAGCTATTGAGGTATCCATTTTAGCTAAGAAATCATTAACTGAACTTTCGTCGTCAATAGACAAGGATATCGAAGATGGACTAGATATCTGCGAACGAGTATGGTGGGTTACTGAATGTTTCTTTCAATAACTTCTCATAGATTCTACTTACATTTGGAGATATATCATGTTCGTCACTAGCTGCCGATTCATCGTTACATGTAGAAGCAGGACTGTCCGCGCCAACGGGAATAAGCAAGTGTTCTCGTAAAAATAAACTATCTGATGCCCATAATCTATTAATTCTTCTTATTTGTTCTGTCTATAAAAAGCAAGAAAAATACATCAAATCGACGTGCGTGTCATAATGTGATCGTTTTAAAGAAGACGATGTGATTAAAACAACAGCATTTTTGCACATCAAAGTATACACAAACAGAAATTGCACAAATATTGAAATAAAACAAGACAAAAGTAATAGTTTACGCGAAAGTTTTTACCGTGACTCCGTATTTCAGAGCAATCCCTTGGAGAGTGTCCGTAGGACAAACCGTGTGCTTCGCCAAGCTCTCAGTCCGTGTCATGTGCTTAGCCGTGCTCCCGTATTTTTTTAGTGCCCTACCAGTATCTCGGATACATCTACGCTCCTCCATCTCCCTGGCACCATTCCGTTCCATCGTTTTAGGCCTTCAAGTAGCGAAGATGCTCATAAAACAGAACGGGACACACATCACACAAAAAAAGGTCGGCACGTTCGCGTCTCGGACCGTGACTCAGATCAATCCACATTCCACTTGCATAAAATTTCACATAACCTGTCCGGGAGATTTTTCACCAGGACTCGGTTAAAAAACGTACTGTCAGCCTTCGATGAAGCGAGCGAACGCGGCTGGCGAAAAATTCACATTGTTTAACTAATTTCTTCTCGCGCCCTCTTAGACTTCTCATGTACGCATGCATCTGAGATGACTTAAGAATTTAACACTTACGCACACTTACACACGACGCGCTTAACAATCAGCACCAACAAGCGATTTTGCGTGATAAGGGAGCGCTTTCTTTATCCGAAGCGGCGTGCGCGAGCGTGCCAGAGCGCGTAGTGAAATCTTGTCATTCGCTCGGAAAATTGAAACTTTTCTTCATTTCTGATCCTCGTCGGATTGGTCACGCGGAATGTCACGAGGTCAGTGATGCCTCGCGTCAACGCTATGGCCGATCTTGTCCAAATGCGAGCCCAACCAAATGACAACTCCGTATCCGAATGAAATAAAAAAGATCAAATGTGTCTCGCACGCAATGCGATAACGAAGTTGCGATCTATCGCATCGATTGCCGACTCGCAAGAAAAACTGGCAGTATATGACCACACGGGTCGGCTATTGTTATATTGAACGAAATTTATATAGGATCGTAGGGACAGAGACAAAGTTTCTTTTAAAATTTTCCGAAAGAGCGCGAAAAGATGGATTTTTGTCACCGCGCCATCAATTCTTTTGAAGTGGAATCATTCATAAAAGTCATTTTTACGTGAGAAAACGTGAAATAATGAAAACAGACTTGAGAGTGAAATTACGTGAAAAATTAAGACACTTATCACCGTGATAAAAATTATCACGGTGATGATAATTTGTTGATTACACAATGAATGGAAATGTTGACGTTTGTGTATTTAAAAGGTGAAACATAAAACCTAGCTAGAGTCTTTTCGTCTCGGACACTTGGGCATTTGTAAAGTAAGAAAATAATAGAATGAGATTTTAATAAAAAAAGTTCATTAGAGGAATTATATATATACGCGTTACACAGTTATCTATTTTTAAATACAATATATTACAGAGAAACACACAATTATAATTTATTGTTGTTATTAATATTATGTCTATTATATTATAATTAGCTTATGATTACAATATATATATAATTATTATTATTATTATTATTATTATTATTATTATCATTACTATGTGCCAGCCTCAATAAATATACAAGGCAGCAAGGAAAAATTATGTAATGGGAGACTAATTAATGCATTTTTTTTTTTTTTTTTATTAGGGCAACTGTATATCTCATCGATTATTACGTTTGTAGTAATCCTCAGTAGCTGTGCAACAGTGTAACGGCAATATTGGTAATAAATAGTTAACGTAAGGATAAATATTACGCTACCGCGGCAGTGTACTTTCTGGATTCTGTGGGTAAGGGGTTGGTTCCTCTCTAATTTTATCAGGATTACATCTGCTAATATTCTACATGTGATAGACCCCTTCCCGCTATTCCAAATAGTGTCTCGGCTACTTAATGAGCAACATCAGTTTGTTTTAAGTAGCCTTTACATTTAAAATTATCTTTCTTCATAGACATGTGTCACAGACAAGAGTTAAATTTTCATTTTTTGTTTTAATGAATAATTTTCTCTCACTCCCTCTCTACATGGTCGAGAAGAGAGATTTGATTTCTTTATATAAATCATTATTTCTTTTCACAAGATGGTCAGAACGGTCAGAGTTCATAACGGAAATTGGAAGTGTGTTCACGGGTGAATCACATAAAGTTATAAAGACTATCTAAAAAAGAATACGAGTATAAAACTGCTCGATTTGATGTAGTAGTAGAAATCATTTTGATGTAGCGAGTATATATCTTGGATTTATACATTTCACACAAACACTTTGGCGAGAGCGTCGGCGCCGGCGCTCGCTATAAACGGTCGTGACGGGTGAAACGCTACGTCTAAAATACTTTCGTCGAATTTCTTCCGATGCGCTGTTATCTCCTGAACGCAGGTCTTGTTGTCCATGTTCCATAATCTTATACTGCAATCGTGACCTGCGTGCGGACAGTACAGTCGAGTTAAGAATCTATCTCAAAGTATCAATATTTGATTTTAAATTATGTAGCAAATATTGAAACACTTTGTTCGCTTTTGTACTTACTTCCTGAAAGTAAGTATAAACCATGAGGATCTACTGCGAGACTAGTAACTGCATCCAAGTGCGCCACCATCGCGTGAGCAAGAGTGGCCGACCGGTGGTCGTAAAATCGAATATGTCGATCCTCGTGTGCGGCTACAACCAGCGGTAATGTCGGGTGTGCTACGACGCGATTTACGCCCTTTGTCTCGTTCGCTTCGAGCCGCGCCACGATCGCACCGGTTTCAGTGTCAAATACCACGCAAGCTCCTTCGTAAGCCACGACCAACTTATGCGGTTCGTCCCTGATAAAGTCAACTGAAGTCGGTATGCCGTCTATAAAAGAAGAGAAAAGTAATCATCACGATGTGTTATTGTCTAACACGTACAACACAGAAGAAAAACTTACATTCAATCAATATTTGCTAGACAAAGAACTGCGAATTTGAGACTCTTTTGTTATTTTATAACATATAACTCGTTGCTACTTTTGCTGACCATTGTCTGATAGTCATTTTAAATTTAGAATATTAGCGTTATACGTACCTTGTTCCGAGACATACGTATTGAGAAGAGGTTGCGTGGCCTGCGGAGCCCATAACTTTACAGTTCCGTCCGCGCTGAACGACAGCATAGTGGGACGCAGATGATACATACTCAATCCCCAAACAGCGTTTGTGTGCCCTCTTAATGTGTGACTAAGGACACTTGGTTCGTACGAGTCATAGGGATCGATATTAGCTGATGGAAGGGTCCAGCAATGAATATTGCCGTCCAGACCACCGCTGTAACATCGATTGCCTAAACTGCACATTGCTAAACACAATACAGGTCCAGTATGCGATCTGAATGTGTAAAGTGGTTCTACGTCTAATGAAGCTGACCTGCAAGAAATAAAGTAAGAGAGAAAAATTTATATGTCAAAAAGAACTCACAAAAGTATATTTCCATAACAAAGTGCAATGTACAAACTTTTTAGCTGGAACAGTCTTATGAAGATTCCACAATTTCAGAGTGTGATCATCGCTCGCGGTGATGAGGACTGGATCTGTGGGATGGAAGACAAGTGCTCTGACGGCATCGAAATGCGATCGTAATGTGTATTTCGCGTTCCATGTTTTTCTGAACGTTTCCTTCGTAGAAACCATCTATTAATGAAAAACAATTATATTGAGAGCGTTATGTCACACATTGAGAAACACACAATCAACTTGATTAATAAAATATGGAACGGCGATACTAGCAACTCACATCATATGTTATTTCAGCTTCATTGCTAACACATAATTGTTCTAATTCTCCTAATTCCAGAGTTGAATCCCCCTCTTTATTTGGGCGTCTTGGATCTGATTGCAATCCTCTGTGTAACGCATCTGCAAAGCAAGATAAGATAAGGTCGGATTAATTTGATTCTACGCAAAACATATTACGGATAGATGGTGTGTGTATAAAACTTTATACAATAAATTCCTGAACTATATAAAATTAAGAATGTTGCTTACTCCATTCTGAGGAATTCATTTCAAGATGAATAGAACCAGGTGGAGATTCTTCAATTTCTGTGAGGAGATTTAATTCATTTAATACTTCTTCTGCCTCCGCATCTGTATCGACATCCTCTGCTAAAAGAGGAATAGATTCCTAGAAAACAGAAATATATTAGAAAAAAGAATATTAAATAAAATTTAAAATATAGGTAAAATCAGGTAAAATTAGGTAAAATAAAAAATATATACAAAATATAGCAATGATATAAAATAATAAGTTACTTTATTGGGTTTGGTAGTTTTTTGGTTATTTATTATTACTTTATTTGGTTTGGTATCTGCACTTGCGTCATAAATTTCATCCTCTACATCTCCTTCTTCCTCTTCCATGTCCATATCTGTGTGACCCAAAAATTCAAAATTTGCTATAACAGCTGCTTCTGTATCCAATATCATTGCTTCTGCTATAGAAGATGGCTGTTGCTAAAAAAAAGTAACATGTACATATTTTGCATCGTAAACACATTACACATATATATACACACACATTTATACATTAAAAGAAATTAAGGTTTTTGATATATTTGTAATCAGTTCCGTGTAAGTTTTATTCCTACCTTTTTTGGAGGATGTTGCTGTTTTCCTCGACGCATTTCGTTATTATATTCATTCTTATCCTTACTATATTCTCGTTTATCCTGCGATACTCCTTCATTTCCATTTAACGCTGGAGTATTTATTTCTTCTGTGTCTGTATTATTGTTCAAGCCAAGCAGTGACCGTACTCTGTTTGACCGAACATCTATTATTGTGTCAGTATATCCAATCTCTTGCAAATATCTGAAAAAATTTGGCTATAGTCTTTTACTGTTTTTTTTTTCTGTATCATTGCATAAGTTAAAAGAGTACACAGTATAAAATTTAATAATTCTCACTATAAAACATCAAAACATATATGTGTTTTACATACTGCCTTAAAAGTTGACGACCTTGTCTCCAACTAACATTACTGACAGATGTGAATGAAGCTTCTCCATCCCCTCCTCCTCCACCTCCATTACCACCACTTTCATTACCTCCGCTACCTCCACCTTCAGAAGTATTGCACGTAGTTCCTTCTTCGTAAAGAGGTGGTTTGATATCTCCTTGCATTACTAAGTCAGTACCATATTTTAACTTATGGTACCTTGCTCTGTTATAAATTTTAAGAAATAACATTGAATAAGAATATTAGAGATGATAATAGTTTACTAACACAATGTTAAAATCTATCTATATGTAACACATGTTAACTTAATAATAAATTTATATCAGGTTCTGATTTCCCATTCTAAATTTAGTCATTACTAAATACAAACAAAATTTTTTTAAATAATTAGTAATTGCAATTTTTCTTATTAACACTAGCTAACCAAATAACTAGATTTTCCCACTTTGAGCAAGGTGATCTTTCCATTTGGCACTAAGTGCTAAAATATATGTAAAAAATCAAGTGCAAAGTATTTTAACTATAAATATATAATTTTTATATTTAAAAAATTATACGAAATATATTCAGACATTGTTATTTAAAAAAAAACATCTTATATTCTTTTAAAGTAATATATTGCTGTGTAAATATCTGTAATAGCTTATTATTTACCTTTCTTGCTTAAGTGCATACTCTAACATTTTTATTCTTCTTACAAGATCATTCTTTAAATTTTCCTGTCCTTTTCTTTCACCTTGGAGAAAAGCTATCCTAGCCTGTATAAAAAAATATCAAATAAAATTAATTCACTTCAATAACTTATCATTACGATACAGTTACACTTTTGTGTAAATGTTCAAAATTTTTGGTATCTTATAAAAGGAAATACATACATAAGTATCACTTTTTCACAAACTCAAATAGCTTGAATATCAAGACGAAAGGCAATATCAAGGAAAAGTACTTATTGCTTTTGACAGTATAATAAATTAAGAGCAACAGTGTGACGAATAATTACACATTTGAACTACAAAAAGCTCATTGCTAAAACATATTCTATCACAACAAATGTGCACTTTTCTAAAATTAATGTTTGCATGGGTCTTATATGTTTTTACGATTTTTCTTGTCACATGACAGCTAAAAGGGCAATAAGCAAAACGGACAATTGTAATACGATGGGGTTCATGCACGGCTCCATAGAATCCGGCGTCATCGCGACTCGGGACCCGTACCTGAAATTCTGCTCTGTCCAGCTCCCACTGGGACCTCTCAAGTTCGAAGCGGGCCCATTCGTGCTGAATAAAGTGCAGGATACCAGGCATCGAGTACTGTGGTCGCTGGTCCTTGGCGTCGCCGTTGCTGCCATTGTCGCTGCCGCCCTGGTGCTTGTTGTTGGCAAGGGATACATTCGCGCCGCCGGCTAACTGGCCGTTGTGATTTTGGGACGCGGGGCTGCAGCTATCCTCCATTGTGGCACCACAAAACTGGCTCGGCACCTTCATTTCATGACACGGCGGCCATTACAGCAACTTCTCTTTCTTCGCTGTGTACCCCGAGAGTGCTCTCCGGTCGGGACACTGTATTTCGATCGGCCCGTCGGAAAAGCAGACAATTATTACGCATGCGGACGCACGTTAAAGGCGTCGTGTGTCGCGCGAGGAAAAGCCCCCGCACAGGCTTCGCGGATTTTATCGCCCCGTTTGCGAGTCGTCGCGTACGAAAGATGTCTCGGTTCTCGAAAAACCAAATGAGGAATCCGCGCGCGGAAGTTTCCTCTCGACTGCGTTGACCTCGCGCACTCGTCGAACGGATCAGCGGGTGAAAGTAATCAGCGCGACATGCCTCAAGACCAGCTGCGAGTTCGTGCACTTTGCCGACTGGTTCGCACGCATTGCCAACGAAATTTACGCCTTTATCGGCGATTCACCAACGTCCACTACCCTCTCGCGGGCTGTCCCTTCGCAGGCGTATCGTTCAGTTTGTTTTTCTAGTCTTTACTACGCGGCGCGATACGCATGCCTCGCGTCGTTTTTTATTGGCCGTCCGTCTAGTTACGAGTCGTTCCGTTGTTCTGCTGACACGCGGAACTCCATTCATTCCGCGTGTGGCGATCTCCTTGGACCAATAACGCCGTGATGTTGTTGGGGCCGCGCGGCTTACTCTGAGCCGCGAAGTAATCTTGTGAACTGAGTTTTACATCGGTGCTGTTATTTTACAACACAACAATAACGAATAATATACAATAGCTCTAATAAATAATTACGTAAGGTATTATTACTCTTAGTAACACTAATTTTTTTTGTTTATTGACGGGAAATAATTCCCTTGAAAATACAAGAAAAAATGTATAAGGAACCACTTTTTTTTCTTCTAATAATATTTTTATTCCATCCTTTAACTGTGATACACATCTATGTGTGTGTTGCAATTATTTCTCGTCAAACTTAGGTAAATTAACATTACATCGCAACGCAAACTTAAAACTCGAAGAATTAAGTAACAAAAGTCAAACTCGGAACGAAATATCAAACGAGTGTAAGTCTAGAATGATGAACTGGACACACTCTGCTCAGATTCTCAACAACGATTAAATTTATATAGAACCGTCCACAAGTGCACAAATACTGATATAAAACAAATGATGTTTTTTTTTCTTTTCTATTTGACTTTTATTGATTAGTTATTATTGCAGTGCAATAATGAGTTGATTTATCATTTATTTTGGTTAAAATAAAATTTAGCACATTTTAGATTTTAATTAGGATTTTATAGATTCGGATCTATTGTGTCCAAGTTTATAGCTTGATTTTTGTCGATATAACGTGCATGCTAAATATAGTATGATAGCAGGAAGAAACGGGACTTGTGTCGTCACTACGTTGACGATAGAAATGCAGCTGATTATCGAACAGGATCTGCTGTAACAGTTACCAATAGCGGCGGAAATCGAGTATCGTTTTTATCGTTTTGTTTTAATAAACTTTTTTTTCTGTCGACACGCTGTGATCGATACTCGATTTCCACCCACTTTCTGCCGACATACTGTGATGTGCACGTCATTAACACGTGATACACCTTAATTCTACTCTATTTATGGTGTGTCACATTGTGACACAGTTCATGCTTACTATAGGGTTTACTTCGAGCACAAGAATCTATTTAGGGTCAACAACTCAAAAAGACTGCCGGCTCACTTGTAAATGATTCGCGGAGCACGTATACTGCAAAGAGATGCGTTTGGAATGCCTCTCAATGGATGACTATCCTGCTCAATGCCGGATTCCAGAATTCCGTGGTCACATCTCGCCGAAGATTAAACGCAATTAATACTCGCAACAAATCTCTTGTGATACTCCCCAAAGACCAGGTTAAGGTTGACTTTAGGGGACTTCTACCTGTCCCAAATTTTGTCCCAAATTCGGGAGTACAAATACAATGGGACTGCGTAAAAAAAAATATTTCTGATCGCAAGCGTTGTTGTATGTTATAAACTTCAACTTCAAAAAAAAAAACCTGTTTTCTGTCTCTTTTTTGTTTTGAAAAGTTTACTTTGCCTCTTATCTTGAGTACCGCGCAAATATTTTTCACTATAACTCGTTTATTGGCAATAAGGCTGTTGACTCACTTCAAACACTATGCATCACTCAATACACGAGATTGTGATATAAACACTCGTTACTGTGTTAAGTTATATTATCTCTCAGACGCGTGGGGTCTGTATAGACCCCATTGATATCACGCCTGGGGTCTGAACAGTTAGTCATTTTTTTTCTTTAAAATATGTATTAACTCTTTCCAGTCCAACGTCGGGTCTAACTCACATTGCATTACGTCTAAACGTTAAGTGTGACTTGATATTAAATTTTATTTTGATCAGACTATTAGAAGAAAAAACAATTGGAACTGCAAAGAATTGTGCGGAAAATTAAAATCTTATTCGTGTTTCATAGATTTTAATACATGTATGTATTTTAATATATGCATAATAGATTCCGGCTAGCAACACGCGATTCGGAAAATCGCTGAATGTCTAAAAAAATAATTAAACATTTTTTAATATTTTGGTTTTACTTTTTTATATTATTAAAAATTTTAATCTTGCAAAATTATTGATTGACGGTTGAAATTTGATACACAGTTTGTGCTAAAGAAGATCTAAAAATAGGATTGAAACGTTCACTTTTGAAATAATAAAAATTTTGTACACCAACTATTACTAATTTGCTGGAATTGGCTCTTAAAGAGTTTTCTCTCTTTTTTTTCACTTTTTTTCCTCTCTCTCCCTCTCTCTCTCTCTTTCTCTCTCTCCATTGTTTATTTTCTAAAATAATCATATATATCTCTGTTACTGATAGAAAACAAAAGTGATGTAAGCCACAGTAATGGTGAGGATGTAAAGTGTCTGATACATAGAAAAAAACCATGTACCGAGACATACAATTAGTTTTTTTGCATTTATAAATTATGACATAATTTTTTGTTAAAAATCAAGTCGTGAAGTTCTGAATAATTTTTTTTTCACTTGTTTAATTCTTAAACAAGTAAAAAGTATTAAGTAAAATTCAATGCTAATTTTTGAAAAAAAAAGTTCGGAAAATTTATCAAATTCTACACCCAATGGAATTCTATTTTTAACTATTGAATTATCTAGTTTTTCAACCTCTTCTAACATCTTAAAAAAAACGTTCACGATTAAAAGTATTTTATTTATTTTATTGAAAATCACTGATGTATTTATCTTATATACTTTTTATTTCAAAATTTATAATTATTTTGTTTATATAACTATTAACTAATTGCACATGTTTTTAAATGAGATATTTAATTTAATTTAATGTCTATTAACTTTTCAATGATATATCATCAGAAAAAAATACAGAAATAATGCGGAAATAAAAAACAAGTTAATTTAAAAATTAACAAATTTAAAAGTTTTAAAATTTACATTTTATTTAAAAATTTAATATTTTTATAACTAAGTAAAATAATAACAAAGAAAATATATAAAACAAAATAATAAGAACTTTCATTTTCCTCTTATTTATTTTAGCTGCAAACTTTATTATTAAAAAATTATCCGTAACAATTAAATTAAATGTCTAATTTTAATATAAGTAGAATAATATGTTGTATTATTGTCTTTAAAATAGCACAATAATACAACACATTTTGTTTATATACTGTAGCTTCTATATATATTGTTGACATCAACGACTTATTTAGTAGCTAAAGTTTTTAGTATTAATAACATTGTAGGAGGTATATTCTTACTTACCATACACGCCACACTTTGTGCTAACAGTCGTTTATGTTAAATTCTTTTACAATTATAATAATAGCAACCAAAAGAATATCTGTATATACGAGAAAAGTTTGTGAGAAGAAAAAAACTACGCAATTTCATAAAATTGTCTGTAGAATGGTAGACTCAGGCAACTAAGGCAAAGTGTGATGAACTGGTGGGCGTACACGCGCACGCGCAGAGGAGATTCCAAGCGAATCGTGACGCGATAGTATACGTCGATAACTTTTACATATGCGTTAAATCGTAATTTATGTTATAACTCCCTTATATTTTAATATATTGTTTTTCTCAAAAACACATTAGAATTTGGTTTTTATTTTCAATTTGTTAGAATTTTACTGCCTTTCCATGTAAATACATACAATGTTACACGAAAATAACGGTCCGTGAGGAACCGGCAACGTTGCCGAAGTCACTTGTTTAGATTGCGACGTTGCGTAGTTGTCTGGCAAGTGTCGGTGTGATGTTCGGTGTCGATTTTCAGTTATAACCTGTAAATTTCTAAGCTCCGCGAACAAAAAGTGCACTAGTGCTTCCCATTTCTCTCCTCTCTCTTCTCAACACCGTATAATGTAAGTATATCACTTTTTATATGATTAATCTATCTTAACATAGACATGTGTTTGATATAACTAAGTTCCCTCACAGGAAACGATGAGGTAGTCATGGGTTCAATGCCTACAACTATTTGGGCGAAATTTCTTTCTCCATATTAGTTTCAAAACGTGGAGTTATTAACGGTTTTGAAACATGTACATGTATTAAAGTTTATAAATAATATTATAAAACTAAAAATTAACAAATTAGTTTATTTTATAAAATTGAGTTAGTTTTTAGTTAAAGTTTTTTAAATAAATATTATAATTAATCAAGCATATCAAAAAAGTTATTGCCAAAATTGGGCCTTAAGGCCCAATATTATATGGAAATGTTAGTGTTGCTATAGAGACGCTTTTATCTAGAAGACACCATTTTGTATGATACGTTCGCCATTTTGTCATTGGTATTTACAAAAATGATATGGCTTCTTGTATTATCTTGAGAATGTTTTTGTTTTTTTTTATTCAATACACAAAAGTACAAGACACGGCTACACCGTCGCTAGTATCGCAAATCAATATAATCCATATACAAATGTGCACATTTTTACGATTTAGAAATGTATTTATAGAATTTATTAGATCTTTAGTTATTTGATGCAGATTATATCAAACGAACTATTTTGTCTATAATAATATTTGCTTATACGGCTTATTTTTGTTTCTTACTAGTAATTAATATTGTGATTACAATATGTGATGTACTATACTTAGTAATATTTTTGAGACCTCTCAATGATTAAAACAGTTTCTATTTGTTATAGGACTGTATCAGAAATTTTAAAACATTTTTTAATTTTGTTATTACAATTTTATTTTTTTTTATTAAATATTTATCAAGTTTTCAAAACTTTAATATTTTAGAAATGTATTTTAAGTTTTTTTTAAATCACAATTTTGAGTTTTATAAAAAATATACAAAACTCGAGATATAATAATAATCGTTCTGATTTGTTTAATATTATTCTTTATAATAATATCTCTTTATATATATATAGTATATATGTACAGAAAATATACATCAAGTTTTAATGAGAGGAATGTCTTATCTCTCTAGAAAAACAATTGAAATAACAATTGATCTAACAAAAAGTTACCTTGGTAACACACGTTCCAATTATATCTGACACAAGATAGTATCACTTTCTTAAAAAGTAAAGGTAGAAATAAAAATAGTAACAGATGGCGGTACTTGTTCTACTTTGCTGCTTTTAGAATACATAAAGTTTTTTTAGTTATTTAAAAGATTTGCAAAGTTTTGTTTAATATTATTTATAACGATTTAATTATAATAAAATAAATATAATTTTTAAAATTTATATTCCTTTTTTGTTTTTTATATGAACTTAGAGTGAACTATGATTCATATAAAAAAATCCTATTTTATAATATGGATGTCGTTAGTTTTATGTTGCAACCAATCTGTTGGTTAGATCGAGCCTATTGGGCTAATGGGCCGGCTTTGACAGAAGACTAGCGACACCTAACAACGACATGCGATTTATTGTAGATCTTGTTGTGGAGGGAAAGTTCCTGGCTTTACATTTAATCGCAATTAACTTTTGCAATTAAAGCCGGATATTTATCGAACGAACATCGTAAACAAACACAAAAACTAATCGAGTGCTACCCAATTATTGCTCAATTTGGCCTATTGTCCAATCAATATTTGCATTTCCTGTTTCAGTTAGTATTTTAACCCGTGTAATATACGTATATATTTTGTATTAATCTAACATTTTGATTTTTCATGATATTATAGTTTATAAGTTATTCAATTTGATATAAAGTTTTCTAATAAAGAAGAGGGAGAAAATGTACTTGCGCGCGCACAAACGTGGTTGTGTGCGTAGTAAACTCTGAGATTAAACAATTAATAAAAAGTTTTAAATATTTTTTTATACTAAATATAGAAGAACAGGAGCTCACTGTTTTAGTAAATACAAGATTTCAAAAGATTTTATAGTTGAATAAGCTGAACCTGTTCAGTCTATCTAATTATAATTGCATTAATATCTGGGTAGTTATAAGTGATTCATTTAAGTGTTCGCATCTTGTCACCGGAGTTTACCTTCCCCTCACCTCCTCCGTCGCATTGCGAGACACGGTACTTGAATTTAGTCTACAAGACGGGATTTCTTCTACCGCGGCCATACTTTTCAGCGTGGACTAAAAAGACTAAGTTTTGTCTCACTCACTCCTGTCTCACTCGCTTCTATCTCACTCGCTCTGTTATATCGGTTTTTTTATGCTCGCAGGTAGAGCTGTGCGTAGACACAAAAGTAAAGTTTTCGCTAATGATAATGCGGTCCCCAAAATTTATACACAACTATTCACACAGACATAATGTTCATTAGACGTTATAATGAACGTTCATAACTCCATGTGACATTTAATGAACATTTAATTTGGAGATTTATTGTATAGAATGTTGATCGGTATGGGTGAAAACTATATTGTTTGTATACTGTTTAATTCTTTATTACATAATAAAGAATTTGATGGAAAACTGTTCTATCTATTTTTGAAACTTCGAAAACTGCATTTGTTTTATATATTAATTAAATAGAAAAAAAATAAAATATAGAAAAATTGCTAGGTATTATTAATACCAAACCCGGCCCTGAGTTAAATCTAATTAATAAACAACTCGCTGAGATAAAGAAGATGACATTAATAAGTGTGTGTTAAGTGATAAAATAAATACTTTTCTTGTGTGTGAGATCAATATTTGAAAAATCCATATGATAACGTGGACTTCAAGTAGAAATAAGCCACCAAAAATCGATTGTTCTGTAATACGATAAAACAGCTGCGCACTTCTCCCACCATCGCCGATCCTGCCATTGGTGCGTCGAACGAAAAGAGAAGGGGCTGTTCATCAACCGTTCAATAAAACGAATCCGCGACCATACTTACAAAATGTTGAAAAATCATATGAAAATAGAGTTGTGGATATGTTCTATAAATAGAACAATAACATATATAAGCCTGAAATACAAACCAATTGTATAAATATAATTATAATAATTATACGCTGATATCTAACATGAGGCAATAACAAGATCGATGAAACTGACTTGTGACATTAATACACATATGTTGGTTTGATATAAGAATGCAAAAGAAACGAAGAAAAGAAATAACGAGACAAAAATAAGTTTATGTCATGGCGATATAAAAAAATTGGAAATTAGTTGCATATTTTATTTAACCTTGTGAAATTGTTTTGATCACAATCGTTAAATGTGATTTGATTCTGTGGCTGATCTTGTGTGATGTGTGCTGGTTAAAAATAATATTCTCGCGTTATTGTGCAGCGAATCGCGACGTCGCGACGCAGTTTGTGCTGCCATTTTGTGATACTTCGTATATGTTCGACTATCTTCGGGACGAATCTTGGGACTCAAGTCACTTCAAGTGCAGTGTGAGCTTCACGCTCGATGCAGTGATGCGCAAATCTCTGTGACAGTGAGATTATTTTGCGCGGTTTGTTTAATTTAAACTCGTGTTTCAAAAGATTGATAATGCAAAAAACAACGATAACAATGTTTCGTCATGTTTATAAATGTTCTGTTCTCGAAAAAATCATTGCTGCTCCCGTAACAGCATTTCATTCGAGCCAAATAAGCATCTCGAGCGTTGAATGAAGCGTCATATTTCTCGCAACCAACTTGTGCATTTTTAAAAAAGTTTAATGTCACGCAACAAGTTGGTTTTTTCAAGCGAGGTGATAACCTTAAAGTGATTGTTAAAGGTGATCAACTTTAGTGATTTAAAAAAAATTAGATGTATATATTTAAGGTTATGTATATACATTAGTTTGCTAGATTTGTTAGTTACAGTTATTAAAAATGTCAGACAGTGAAATTACATTAAAACTATAAAAGATACAACAGTCTTTGAATATACAATACACCGGTACTTGTTTGTGAGTAGGGAATACCTCAGTCCGCCATGTTCTATCTTAGTGTTCTATTTTATGGGTCAGAGACCTTGATGTCCCTTCCCCTCCCCTCCTTTCTCTCATGATCAGGGCCCGTTCCCGTCCACAACCTCTGGGAATAATTCGTATAATACAATCGTTTTACAAGCGCGAAAAATTTCCTGTTTGATATTAGGAGAACGTATCTAATTTCTGCACCAATCTTATGACTAACGAAGTAGTGACCTCGCGCGCGATGGGCATCAATCCAGAATGAGACGCGCGCGTATATGTAAAATAGCAAGGTGTTTCACAAATGATAATATAAATAGCAAATCAATAACTATACAAGTAAATGTGCTTTTGTGTAAGGAATATAAGAAATATATGATGTTGCACACACATTTGATGTTTACAGACAAAAAAGAAACAATGTTAGAGAGCAAATTTGTCTTTTTTTTCTATTCTTCCTGATGAAAAACAAATTTCCAAAGGTTTACTTTTACTTCTCAGAATTTGTTTTCAATTTTTATGCGTTTTTTTTAATTATACAAAATGATATAGTTATCAGAAATTTGTATAAACAGTATAAATTTGTGAATATAAAAGAGTTTATACAAATTTTAATAATTTTTCATATATCTGAATTCTGAGACATATTAAAAGATTTCTCACTATATTTTCAAAAAAACTTAGAAAATCTGAATACAGTTTTATTTGATTTCGAAATTATATATTTTTTCCTGACTTTCGAGATAAATATCTTTATAAATTCCTAAAGAAATTATTTATACTATAAATTATGTAAGTAATAATTGTTAAAAGTTATTTTAAGTAACTTTTGCTTTTTAAATTATCTTAAACATATGTTGATATAATTTTTAAAAATGCAATATTAAAGATTAAAAAAAAATGAAATTATATGTTACATATTATTTTATAATTGTAAAACTTATGTTAATAAAGATTTATAAATATGTACATATTGAGTTTTTTTAATTTGCTATTTTATGAAATAAAACACCTTTCATACATGTCACTGTAAATACATAGTGCTTTTTTAAGTGCTTTGACAGAAATATACTATAATATCTAGGTGTATAATTATATTGTGAGTGTATATAGCAAATGTATATTGTAAATAGTTGTTTTAATTACATATATATATAGATATATATATATGGAAATTTTTTTACTTATACAGAGAAGAAAATAAACATGTTTGACAAAGTAAAAATAAAATTGCAGTGACATTTCACTCTGTGCATTTCGTAATGGAGAAAAGGCTAGTTGACAATGTTGCTGATTCAGAAGATAGTTCAACAATTTCATGTATTAGTGGAATAGAAGACAGTAATGAGATATCAAAAGAAAAGGAAGATGAGTTGTTATATAATGGGGAAGACGGGGAAGAAGGAGATGATGAGGATGTATTATCTGATGACAGTTTGCGATTGAGATTGTCTGATGATGATGATGGAGATACTGAACAACATGATACAAAAAATTTACCAAATATTTCAGAATTAAAGTTGCAAGATCAGAAGACTGGTAAGTAATTTTATTTTTAATAAAGAAAAAAAAGTTATGTACGTATACATGTATATAACTGAATAAAATAAGAATTTAATCAGATATTCGTATTTGGCATCTTATAGATAATAGTATTTTGTTTGCAGAACAGCCAGCTACATGTGTAATTCTAGACAAAGAATTGTGTTCTACTCTGGCGCAGACTGTAGAAGAAGGCACTAAGATTAATGAAGAATCATTGGATTGCGATTCAGGTATTATTTCTAGCACAAATAATCATTTCGTATTTATAAATCAAATCTAAATATTTGTGAGATAGATTTTAAAAAATTTTTAAAACAAGCGCATACAAAAAGAAAGAAAATGTATGAATGAATAAAAACAGAGTGTGTAGATGAATAAAGATGAGAAATGTGTGTGTGTAGATGAATAAAGATGATAAATGTTTGTAAACTAAATCCCTTCGCCTTAGGCCAAATTTGGCTAAATCAATAAAATTTATATTCCTTTCTAAATGTTTCTTTGAATCATATTGAGAGTATATTTAGATCACAATATATATATCACTTTACATATTGTTTTGAAGACATTGAGAACAAGAAAGAGTTTACTCACTTCATATATCTATTACAGCAATTGATACTCTGGACAAAACTATTATCTTCAATGAATCAGAAAAACATATGTCAAACAATAGTCCAGAAAACATAAGTATAACGGTCGGTGAATTACTTGATGGAAAGTATAGCTCGGAATCTAATACAGAGCTAACAATTAGCGAAATAAGTAATGCATGTTCAAAAGTAACATCTGAACATGTAAAATTAAAAACTGACAATTTGTCAACAAATAATTATGTACAACCAAGTAATCTTCAAAAATTAGTCCTAGAACCGCATAATGAAGACAATTTAAAAAAGACGGCCAGCGATCATAAAGAAATAAGTTCTCCTTGTAAATCCAAAGTGAATAATGTAATCGATCCCGTTAAAGTTACAATGTGTAACAATGAAAAATCATTTACAGTTACAACTGTGTCTGATAGTACCGAAGGCAATTTAAATGACAAAGTAATCAGTGAGGCTAACACAAATAATAATAATTCTGCAAATCACTCACTTGTTGATGAAATTAATAACAGCGAAAATTCTACCAAAGACAATAACATTAATGACATCTCTAAAGATCATGTTAAATATAAATATGAAAACCAACAGTCAAAACATGAGGATATAATACAAAGCAAAACTGAAAAAACGCAATCTATACAAGAAGAAGTTCAAGAGCAAAATGATAATGTAAAATACAGAACAACAACATCAACTGAAGACTCTGATACTAATAAATTTTGTAGTGATTCCATATCTACGTTAAAAACCAATTCGGTAACATCTAGTAATATAGTGGAACTTATGGAGATAGAAAATAAAACTGAAGATGCTAATGCATTTCAAGAAAAAGTTTCATTTGTATCCTCTATGGAAAACACTAAGAATACAAATAAAAACATTGACGTTATTGCTTCAAGAAAGAAACGCGCAAAGAGAGATATAATACCAGAATATATTATAGAAGATGATAAAAAAGGTAAAAAAATTTGCGATATATTTCGCATGTAAAACAAAATAGATGTAAGATAGAAAAATATCAGATAGTTTTTTTCGATTATTTAATTCGTCTTTATAACATATTTGATGTGTAGTTCGCTTACGAATCTTGTCTTGTTTTTATATCCATGTATTTTATTATTACAGAGCGACAAAAACGAAAAACTGCTAAAAATGCAGAAGAGATAATTAGAAAAAAATATCTTAATAACGATAGCGATTCTACCGAAACAGATGAAGAAGATGTTACGGTTAAATCACATCGAGATGTACGTTCTGCATCTCCTTCATTGAAACGTAATTGTTTGGATAAGTCAGAATCTTTTAACGGTGTTAAGAAAGTGAAAATAGGAGATAATACTGAGACTGCTAAAAGTACTGCAAAAAATGATATTGTTAAATTAGCCTTTGTCGAGAAACTTTACCAAAGGGATGTTAAAGAAACGTTAAAAAAACTGACACAGAAGGTAAAAACATTAAAATAAAATTTTTTGCGCGACACTACATAAACTACAATTATACCTTGGAGTTGCGTCATCTTTGGCTTCAGAAAGATATTATTACTCGAAAATATCCGTATGTCAAACAATGTTAAAGATTGAAGACAATGCGGTTATAGCAGTAAAAAAGATCTACTGATATAAAAATTAGTTTGTTCAATAAATTTAAGACAATTTCTATTGCACAATAATGTCATAAGACAATAAACTGAAAGAACCGCAATACTCTGAAGCAAGTGACGTAATTACGTGGGATAAAGCGCAATTCAAAACTATTTATATTTGTAAAGTTCCGTAAATCGGAGTAAAATAGACTAAATATTATTGTTATAAAAAGTGATTTATCTATTTTGTATAATTTTCTTAAGGAACTAGAAGAATTCGTAATTCAAAAGATTGCCGAGACAATTACAATGCGTAGTGAAATTGGGCAACTTAGAGAACAAGCTCGTATAACGGAGAAATTGCACGAAGCAACGCGCACGAAATTACAACAATTAATGAAGCAAATGAAAGATTTCGAAATGGTTCTCAGTCGCAACGCAGCAGATCGTCGTCTGAACGGCGACAAGCCTGTTGCACCTATAAAAATTAATAGATCCGTGGGATTGCAAGTCAATTTTATCACGGTATTTATTCCAATATATATATATGTTCTTAAGAAAAAAATTTATCTAAATAATAAATTAACTGTCATTACTTTCTAGGAACATGGAATGCAAAACTTACGACAAGTGCAACAAGTACAACAAGTGCAACAAGTTTCACTTCTCAAGCCGCCTACAAACGTGCCGATTAGTTCACCATCTTTTGAGCCAAATTCTAACGTACCAAAGCGCGGTAATGGGGTCAAAATCAGATCGCCCCGACCTTTAGCACCTGCGCCCACCACTTCTACAACCTCACAGAATCCGGTACCGCCTATTATTCCCACTGTAACACCAGCAGCTTTAGTTGTTGCTAAGCCTTTAGATTCTTCGCAAATGACAAAACCTATTGGCGTTCAGCCAATTTTATCTGCTGTAAGTAAAAAACATACAAGACTTATTTACCTGATTCATGATTGACATTTGTATTGTTTTATTTTGTTGATTCAATTGCACAAATTTTGTAGCCATCAACTCCACAGCAAACCATTGTTTTAAATGGTAATATACAAGGTCAAATAAAGTGTCCTCCATTGATAGCATCAAAACTAAATAACGATCTTATTGATCTCACAGATGAAGAGGAAAAAAATAAGTGTAAATGTTTTTCTTTTACCTTCTATATATATTACACACACCATACGTATCAATATACAGATTAAAATAAAATATTCTGTTTATAAAAGATACACTATACCAATTACACGATGACAACCGTAAATTCGATATAAACTTACAATTCTATATTATTATCAAATACGTATCTTATATTACAGCAACTGTAAAAGTTACAACTGTAACTGCAAATTCTATGACTACAAACACAGTAGTAGATCATACACTAACGACAAAACCTGCCCAAGCACAAGCTTTCTCTAGGTTAATTCAAACAATACCAGCAAATGTAACAATAACGACGCCGCCAACTAATTTAAGATTAATAGCACCTAATCCAGCAACGCCAACTGCTATAGTAGTAAGTATTCTCTTCTCTTATATATACAATACATTACCGTCTTAGAAGTTTATTGCCTGATTGTGTAAAACAGAAAAACTACTAATAGATTTAACATTCAAAGATGTTTTTCGGGTTTGAACCATATTAGTGTCATTTTTATACGTTTTGTGAATATCTCAGCTCACTTCATCAGGATTTCAAGAGCAACTTGATACTAATAGATTTCTCTTAATCGTGCTACTATAGTTTGTATAAATATCATATGATATATAAATATATTTAATATAAATATATAAATATATCTTTTAGTGCATAAGAATAAAAAGAGATAAAAAATATTCTTATTTATATATCTTCTGTTTAGAATAATATAAATACGCCCAGGTTGGCTTATGTGTTGCCCACTACTATAGGTTCAACAAGACAAGTCATAATAACATCGAATTCTAATCAACCTATGCAGGTTTATAATTCACATATACATGTACATAGGGCAATTGATAAGTATCCGAAAGTATCGCACAGACAGTGACAATATCCCTGATAGGAAAACATTTACAAAATTATGTGACGAAATCTTGCACTAAAGTTGTAATTTGCAATTATACAGATATATTTTAGGAAATAGATGTAAAAACATTGATTTTTTATCAAATATTTTTAGTTGTTTGCAAAATTACTGTCCAAATGCTATTTCGGCAAAAGAATAACGATATGGCGAATCATATCTTAGCAGTATATTTGCAAGATTAAATTTCAAAAAAAAATTGTTCAATAATTGAGAAAAAAATTTCAGCTATGTGATGTTTAAAATACGTAGAAATATAATTGCATATGAAGAAATCAACTTAATTCATATATATGCTTATGGAAATGCATAACGACTTTTTTGCAATTTTTATTACAAATATTATTTACAAAATTTTATTTCGACAAAACTGTTGCGTTATGGCGAATCATCTTAGTGCAATCATTGCAGGATCGTCGTTATTCATGATGCCATTTTTGTGCAAAATTTTTACAATTTGCCTATTGGGGTAGTATCATATATTGCTGTGTTATTGACAAGTTTTATTCTTCAGAAGAACAAATGTCACAAACAATGGCTCATCACACGTAGTGTTTGTATGATAGAGTTTGTCAAAGTAGATATCGTCACTCCCTACGTATAATTACATAAGTGTCACATATGGGATTTTCAGTTTATTGCATAGTGACACTCAGAAAATCATGTTCTTTGTGGTCACCAAGTATTAAAAAAAAATATTCATAAGTAAGGTAAAAATTTAAAACCGAAAGATCCCTTAACTAGGGAAATTATATGAAGCTTCAAACTTTTAAACTGCTCTCTTTTAAAATTTGCGTTTTGGAGTTACGGGATTATACGTAGGGAGTGACGATATATTCTTAATGACTTTTGTCTACGCGTCAGCTCACACTATTGAATTGTTGTAATGCTAAAATTTATGAGTTCAAATTGATATCTCTGGTAGTTGCTATCCATGCGTTACTTCGGATAATTATCGTATTTTCTTCTATAATTAAATGAGTAAAATTATTAGTAGTTTTGAAAATGCTTTCTCTAAAAGTAAGAAAAACATTCAAATATTTTGTTGTTTTTAGATACGACCGGTAACTACATGTAATAGACCGTTCTCAACTGTTACTTATAAAGCGGGTGCAGGTAATGTACAAATCAAAATTTCTTATTAAAGTAAACACCGCTAAAATGAGAGACTTCTGATCACTAAAGTAAACTCTTCTTGTGCTGACACCCCCCACTTCTAACACATTCGTTATATGATCACGCATGCGCAAAATGAAAATAACTTATAGAGTGAGGTTATGTAGTATATCGCGCAATCATTTATTTTTGATCTTTTTCTCATCATGAATTGTTGTTTACAAACGCGTTTGTCATTTTTCACTGATTTTAGTTGAGCGAAATATACTGCTTGATGTGATGTCCTACATCATATCGTTTTTTGATTTTTTTTGTAGGCATTTCAACAATTGCGAACGGTAATGTGCGCGTGGTAAATACAGCCACTCCGCCAAATTTACAGGTAGATAAGTTCTCTTGTCAATTGTTACTTTTGTTAGCGCAACGTTTGTTTATTAATTAAAAAGTTATAATTTTAATTCAGCATCCTGCGCCGTTACCAGATACTCCGGCTTATACAGTAATTCCTGGATGGAAACTCCCACCGCCTGCTCCGTCGTTAAAAATCACAAAAGTCTCAAATGGTAAACATTTATATAAATTTTTTAATTTTATATAATTAAGTTAAGAGAGAGAAAGAAGAATGAGAGAGTTATATCGCTGAAATCCTTAATATAACAGCAATGTCACATGTTTTAAACAGGTATAGTGTTGTCTTGGAACATGTCTTTGTCGGATATGCATGCAGATATCGTGAGTTATCAGTTATACGCGTATCAAGAAATACCTGGTGTAAATGCTAGTACATCATTGTGGAAAAAAGTAGGCGATGTGCGGGCACTACCGCTACCTATGGCGTGCACGTTGACTCAGGTAAATTTTTAATTAATAATATAACATCTATTTTCTAATTTATCAGGATCTTAGAGAATAGAGTAGATCTTGTTTATTTTAGAATGCGCGATACTATGAAAAACAATTATCTTCTTTTTACAGTTTTCTGAGGGTAACAATTATTATTTCGCAGTCAGAGCAGTCGATACACATTCTAGAAAGGGACAGTATAGTACACCTGGTAATATCTCTTTATAAAAAAAAAAAAAAAAAAAAAAAAAAACACTAATGTTTAATAATTAATTTTCATTCTTCAAATTCACTGCACTTGTTTTTGCTGCAAAATATCTACAAAAAAAACCATTTCTCAAAGAAAAGAAAGTTTTATAAAAAAAAGTTTTTGTGGTCTAAAAAGAAGGATTCTTTTTAAGAAGTTTTTCTACTCAAAGAAGAATCTATCAAAAAAAGTTTAAGGTTGTGATTTTATGAGTTTTTACTTTATTTAACGCTAAGGTAATTTATTATTTAAAAACTTGCCACCTATTTGATTTTCGATAAGTCTTAAAATACAAATATTTGAAAACAAGTGACTAGTTTTTTTTTTGTATAATTATATTGTATAAACAGAAAATTGATAGGAAATTTGAACCAAAAAAAAAAAAAAAATATGAAATATCGAAATTCTTGAAAGATTTTAAATCTTCCAGAAAAGAAATTGTTTCTTGTATAGACACGCCCTGCTACAAAGAAGTACGAGGGTGCGATTGATCGAAGTATCCGAATCAGCAACAATGTTTGACATTCTGTTTGAAGTATAAAACTTGTCAACAGCAATGTGATAATAATGTCGCTATCTATGAGTCGTTTTGAATACTTTATTAATTGCCTCTCGTACTTCTTTGTTTATATATAAATTACAATGCAAAGAGACAGTAGATTATTTAATAACATGTCATATTACATTGATTTTAACTCAACAAGTAACTCTTTCACTGCTATTGATGCACATATCGTGTGCTGACAAAATGTTATATAGTACCCAGCATCAATTGTAACTGTAACTTTATTGCTTGCAGCAAACCCTTCGTGTTTTTTTTTTTAATCTTCCGCAGCGAAAGAGTTAAGGAAACTTTGTTTTGTATAGAATAAAGAAACATAAATAATTTTTGCGACTTTAAAAAAGTAAGATAATTAAAAAAAAAATAAAGTATATAAATATTACAGCAGAGTTCCGCTTTTCTCACATAATTCGCACAGTAAGTTTCTTCTTTTTCTATTTTCTTTTTATCGAACATTTCAATAGACTGTTCTTTTTCGAAGTATAGCAGTTTGCTCTAGTTCTGAACTCTGTTTCAAGTGTTTAACTAGTGCAAGAATATAGTCATAAAATGAGCGCAAAGATACAAAAACATAAAAAAAAAAAAAAAAAAACGCTTAAGTAACTACATTTCACTTTATCGTTAATTTTTCCAAAAACAACTGACGTCTTGTTAAATAAATACATAAATAAACATTGATTTTTTTGTCATTTTGCATACAAATGTATTAACATACATTTGTGATAAGTCTCGACGTGACATTTGTAAAATTAATTTATATCGCATCTGAGAATAGATCGAGTGATGGAGTAATGGATCGATTAACAAACGTCTTTTGTAAGATATTTTAAAAATAGTATATTGCATAAACATTCTGTTATATATCGTATACTGAACGACAATAATTTTAATTTAGAAAAAAAAAACAAGTTTTTAGATCAATTTTACAATTAGTGAAATATTATTTAACAAAAAATCATAAGTTAAAATAAATGTTCTAAATTTACAAATTATTCTCTATAAAAAACGGTACAAATATCACGAAGAAAATAAGTATACAAATATACAACGCAATTGATTATGATGATGGTTGCATTATGATGTTCTTTATATATATCCTGTTTGAATTCTTGTACTTGTTCAAATTCTCCTGTTCTGGTTCAGAATTAGTGCAATTCTACAAGTTTGGAAAAAGAAAACTCAACAAACAAACCAATTTTTATGTTATTCTCTCGTACTATTCTACTATTAATTAATTAACATCGCATACGCGAAAGTGAATCTAATTTTACATACTCGATTAAGCACAACTCTCGCCGAAGAGTGGGAAAAAGAAATAAAAGAGAAAAAAAAATATGCGCCTCACAGCAGAGTTTCCCGTGACTTAATTTGTCGGAAAACAAGAGTTTTTTTTTCATTACTTAAGTTCCTCCACTCTTTGTTAAAAGTCGTGTTTGACATTTTTTCTCTTATGCTCGGATTAACGTGTTCAATCATCTGATTTAAGTTTTTTTTTTGTTTTGCTTGACATGCATATGTAAGGTTATGTTTATTGCGCATACGTGATCTGCGCGAAAATACGATAGTAGGATGTCAACACGAGCGAAGAACTTAACTAATGAGAGTTAACTCAATAGAGTAGATTTAAGAGAATTTAATTCACGAGGAACTCGACTGTAAGAGTTGAAATATTAAAAGAAAGTATTTAAAAAATTTTATTTATTAAATTGAATTTAAACATTCAACGAAGTGTTGACCATTAGAGATATAACAATTATAATAAGACAATGACACACAAATAAATCTCGCAAGAAAGCACCACAAAACTTGATATCTTCTAAAAAGTTAAACATTTCTTGTTCTGGAGTCTCTAAAATTAATTTCTAATGAAGCATTTTATTTAATATGTATTCGATTTTAAGTCCTTTTTCAATCGATTTTTTCACGAAGTTTTGTATATAAAGACTTCAAGGTTTTAAATATTTTTTACATCCATGCGTTATGTGAAACTCTGTTACACACAAAAAAAAAAACAGATTCTCTTTGTGGTGAAAAAATAACCGTCAAGAGGTTTACATAATAAAAGAGACTTTTCAAGTCCACTCGAATAATATAACTGTTGACTGTGTCACTAGAAGATATCAAATTTATATTAGTTTTTGTCATGCGGTTTTCATTTGCTCCATTTTCACAAATGCTTCCAGTCATAAATATAATACGTACATAATTTCCTGATTAATATTTCATATTATGACTGCGTTCGCTTTGGGTACTTACGTGTTTTAAACATCAGTCCGTCTTTATTGTTTTTTAAATGTAGAACAGAGATAAACTTGACGCGCTCAAAGAGCGTGAGCGTCTAAAGCGAACGCACTCTAATTTGTATATATTTTGTTATAAGAAATTATTGTAACAATTAGACTTCTTCTTTTATTAATTTCTTTTTGTATCAATTTCGTGTGTTTCTTCAAGATATTAATAATTTTTATATTAAACAAGATAATATTACAAGACTAGTCAAAATGTAAACATTTAAGTTCCACATTTAAGCTTTTATATGCACACAAACACACACACACACGTATAAAATATTACTAAAAGACTGTTTTTAAATGGGACATAAACAATTATTAGAGTTGGGCATTTTTTTAAATTTCTATCAAGCAGTTTACATCTAAATAAATTTATATTTGCTGCCGCTAATAGTATTGGAAAGCATAAATAGCTAAACTCCGTCGAAAACTTTGTTTTTTTCACTCTATCATATATTTCTTTTACTGCTTATATAATTATATAATTCAATTGTATAATTTTAATTATAATATAATTAATTT
>NW_018020671.1:552770-610357 GCF_002006095.1 Pseudomyrmex gracilis | reverse complement strand
AATTATAATAGAATTAATTTATATATAATTCAATTTTTGTATAGAGTATATTTGCAGAGAAAAAGAGATCTTACATCAATTGATCAAGATCTTATGTAAATTATATTAATCTATAATAAATGAAAAAGAAAGTTTGCGGCACAGATCTGGTCACTTTTTGCCTTTTTAAATATCGATGACGGAGTGTATAAGAATTTAATTTATTTAGATGTAAACTGTGTGAGAAAAGTTCATATGATTTTTCGCCTCTGACGTCAAAATTCAAACGTGACTGAGACGCGAATAATCGGGAGCCTTAATAAATAGGTACTAAATAAATTTAATTACTAATTTAATCTATTTGCTTGTATATGTAATGTTATAACGCTATTATTCAGCTTGATATTCTGATCTGATATAATAAGGACTGTAAGTGAATATATCATGCTGAATAGTTTATAATATATTTGCTCAATTTATGTATATACGTATATATATTTATAACATTATATTATAGAAAAATATTTATGACATGTGTATGTATAGTTATGTAAACCACTTGTAAATATTATTTTGTATAATGTGTATAAAGATCACCGTAACAGTTATGTTATGTTTACATTTATAAGTATATTTATAAGTATATATGACTGTATAATAAATTGATTAAAATAATCAATTATATACTTGTACACTATGTGATAAAATAAACATAGTAAAATTGATCTGTTCTTTGTTCCGCATTTATGTGAACAATAAACTTTTTATGTATACAATCTTATGATGATAAAAACCGATATGATAATTCTTTATATGTCGTCACGATCTGTATGTAGACGTCTTTCTCTTGTACATTGTGAATTTGCAATCCCCAATCCCGAGAGTGGATCTCAAAAAATTAAAATCTGTGTATTTTACAAGCTCCTAAATCCAGAAATGTCCGATGAAGAACATTTCATCACTAAGCGACAGAGTCGGCAGATTTTATTCTAAGAGTTGAAAGTCATATAAAAGTTTTGTATTTTTTAAATCTACATGTGTGTAAACACAATATTTGCATATAATTGCAATTATTCCCTTTCTCGTTATTGAAGAATATTTAGACAAAAATACTTATAGGGGTGGCTGCACGCGCAAAAAATTGAGATCAAAAATTCAAACTATACGTTTTTAGAACTCGTAAATAGTTTGTAGTTCTGGCGCAAGTTGTATCTTGCGTTTTGGCTCGCATCTGCCCTGTTTGTACGCTGTTTCTGTTCTGAAATAGTTTTCATTCGATTCGAACATGATTGAGAGAGAAGGGATGGGTAACTTTCACCTTCCACATGTCACAATATACGAAGCCTTTGTACATACATACAAATGTGTTTTACATATTAGTTAAACAAATTTCAATTCCGGACGCGAATTTCCTCAGAAACGCGGTCTAGGACGTAGCAGCAATATCTTTAAACACTTGATTAAAAAAAAAAAAAACTGCAATTGCGCATACCAGAATAACGATTAATGCTTGACATAATTACGGTTTTTAACAAAACATCACTTCGCAGTTGCTTTCGACTATGACCGGTCATAGTTGAATCTAATTTTTAAGATCTTTTTAAGTTTGCCTTCACAAGTGGTTTGCCGTAGTGATAAGACACACACGCTTGTTAAAGCCAACGACACGTGAAAAAACATTCAGCAGAAAGCAAATTGGCCAATCACAGGCGAACCGTGTAAAGAACGTATGGGACACTTTCTTCTAAGCTTGCCTGTGATTTGTCAATTCGCTTATTGAAAGTTTTTTCCTACGTCTTCCCGGTCTTAATCTCTCTCTATTGCAACATGAAAATTATCCAACTACAGCAGTTCGTGATTACATATCAAAGATAGTTGCAAAAATTCGCGATTTTTACGTTTAAAGTTTCTTCATTCGCGATTTGTAACGGATTTAATGCCGAGATCACAGATTTTTGCGCAACGCACAAGAGAGAGAGAGAGAAAGAAAGAGAAACAAAGTGCAGGAAGTGCAGTCTCACACATCAAGTTGTTTTCAATGGGACGTTACTGATTTTTAGAAATTGCACTTTCACAGGGTATTCCGCAAGTCTTATGCTCGTTCCTTCTCTCTCTCTCTCTTTCTCTCGTTGTAGTCCTGCTTTTATTCAGCCTAATGAGCATTAAGTGAAGAGTTTATACACAACCCGTGGTGCGATACTTCACAAAACAAAAACAAAATATTTTTACCAATCGCAGAAACGCTGTGGCTGCGCTAAATCGCGACGACTTACGTCAACCACGATGCACATCAACCAATGTCGGCTCCTTGTCTCGCACACTCAGCGAGACGGAACGCGAATGAGGAAGCGGGGGCGGAAGTAGCTCGCAGGGTCGGATGATTTATGAACGTCTGCCGTGCTGCGGTGGCCTGCGTATATATGTGGCGCGCGCGAGCGCGTGTGTGTGCGTGTTTATGATGTAAAATCTGTACATGTGTGTACGTGTGTGTGTATACATCACGATACAACGGTGTGACACGATGGCGAAGGTGAAAATATTGTTGGCGAGAATCGCTACGCGCTGACATACAACAAGCGACACGACAGAGCGGGGCGCATTTTGTAGTTACCGTGGATGAATATACACAGTGAAAGCGACAGACGACAAATAGTGTGGCGATCATTAGCAGCGTTTATTAGTGAAAAGAGGGAGAAGTTGCATCGTGGCGCGCGCACAACAACGACGACGACAACGACGACGAAGACGACGAAAACGACGACGACGACGACGACGATGACGACGACGACGACGACGACGACGACGACGTTTGTTGAACGTGTCCCGATGCCCTGTCGCTGCAAATGATGCGACAGTATGATCATTTTTGTTGACAAGTCGTCGAGTTCCACGATCAGGTGCGCCTGGTATTCACTTATCGTATCCTCATCCGCGCGTTTACTCACGCTGCTCTCGTCATCGCACCGTTTATTCTGCGCTCTTTACGCAATACGATAAATTCACACGGTCTTGCGATTTTCGAGATTGTTCGAGAGAAAGAGAAAGAGAGAGAGAGAGAGAGAAAGAGAGAAGTCGATCAGCTGTTCTATAAGTGTTTTCCTACACATTCCTGCGCGATATCGAACAGAGTGGAGATGTTCATTTCCCGCTAAACGCTACGTCAACGCGCTAAGTGCAAGTGCGAAAAAATCACACGCGGAATAAATAAGAAAAAAAATGTACGATTGAATTGGGTTTTTAAAAGCTTTGACACGCACATAGGGAACATGTGCAGGAGGTAACGTCGATTGCGAGGATTATGACGAACAGCGTAAAGATACATCGACGTGCGTGCGACTGCGAGATACACCGTGTGAGTTCGTTATGTACATATGATTATCCAGGTTCATGCGTTCCCTTACTGTTAGCGGTGAACAGACAACGACGGGCGCGGAAGGGAGCTCTCCGTCGGAGGAAGAGCGGCGAACGCAGTCCCCGTCGTCTGTGACCGGCAGCGACGTCCAGGGAATGCCTAGTCTACACTCGCTCGTCTTAAGACGAGCCCCGCTAATGGACATGGGAACCGCGACCAGTTCCATGAATTCGGCTGGCAATCCTTCTGCTAAAGCCGGTCCGAAAAAAATCGACAAGGCGAAGCTTAATGGCCTTAGGTTGCCCTTGATACGTAAAGAATCCAGCGTGGTAAATCTCTCATTGACAGAGAGAACCGTACCAAGCAAAGAAGCGGACTCGCCCCTTCTACGACCGGAGAGTAGTGTGAGTTTGGAGGCGCGTGGTGGTAGTTGGATGAGTCTGGGTCCTGGTGCGTTACGAAAGTGTGAGACCGCTGTAGGATTGAGCACCTCAGCTCTTGAAGGAAGACCCATCAATCGCAGCAGAGTTTGCTCCCGCTGTTCCAGTTTGTTGTCTCTAGCATCGAGCTCACGTTACAGCTTGGCTGCTGGTAATTTTGTTCCTGCTAGTTCACAACAAACACGGATATTTTGTAAATTGTGTCTTGTCGATACTTCTCTCTCCAAAACATTCAAGATTGAGGGATGTGGTTGTTCCTATTGCAAAGATGTAAGTCAACATTTTCCTGGGAGCTTATAGTTGTATTTAAGGAAACATACATTTTTTCTATCGTACATAAAGAAATACTTTATAGTGTTTTTTTTTTTCAATCATTTTTAGTGCATGCGTGCCTATGTAGAATTTGAAATTGAGGAAGGTGCATATGAAATTAGTTGTCCTGATGCTCAGTGTGATCACGGCGCTATATTGTCATTGACCGAGATATCAAGCCTTGTTAGTCCAGAACTTATGGAGAAGCATTGTAAATTTCGTTTGAATACAGGTAAGTATCTTTGACTCTATCATTTGAATTGAGACAGTATATGATCTGTAATATAGATTTTCGCCTAAGATATTTGATAAAAAAAGCAATTTATATTCTTGTATTTTGATACAGTTAATATGCTTTGTATGCAGATGTAGCAATGGATAAGAGACGCACATGGTGTCCAAGAGCGGGTTGTGAAACAATATGTTCAATAAACAGCAGCAGTGGAAGTGGCACCCCTTTGGGTCCTGTTCATTGTCCCAATTGTTCTATAGATTTCTGTTCAATATGTCGTGAGCCTTGGCATAATGGACCTTGTTCAGATCGTCCGACTTCAGGGTTAATTTTCAGTAGCGATCACATTAAATTTTGTCCCATGTGTTCTGTGCCGATAGAGAAGGACGAAGGTTGTGCTCAAATGATGTGCAAGAGATGTAAACATGTATTTTGCTGGTATTGCTTAGCATCCTTAGATGTGAGTACTTGAAGCAGTAAAACTAGTTGATTAACATTTCAAATTTCAAAGATTTCTATAATTGTGATTGGTCAGCACATACCAATGTTAAATTGATGATGTTGTAGGACGACTTTCTATTGCGACATTACGACAAGGGACCATGTAAGAATAAATTAGGCCATTCACGTGCATCAGTGATATGGCATCGAACGCAAGTTATTGGAATCTTTGCTGGTTTTGGCCTACTTCTACTTGTCGCATCACCCTTGCTATTATTAGCGGCACCTTGCATCGTGTGCTGTAAATGTCGCGTTTGCGGTTCGTCTAGACTCGAACAGGAGGAAAGCGATGCGGCAACATAAAACCTTCCAAACGATTTTCTCGCTTTATTATTTCTGTCAACTAAAATAAACACTTTTCCAAGACTTCTTTCTATATGGGAGTCTCAAATATTGGCAACTTATATAGATATACATTGCATTTTTGTGTTGTTAAGTTTATGTTTTATTTTTTTAATACGTTAATAAAGCATATGAAAGAATATATATATGTACGTATGTATAACACATGTACGTATATATATTTCTTCTCAGTCAAGCATATTGTGATTATCTATATATTTTATTTAGAACAGAGTAATGTCATATAATTATTTTTTTCATATAATTATAAAAAAATAATTGTTTTCTTGATATATATATATATATATATATATATATATATATATATGTATGTATGTATGTATGTATACACTTATTTTTGTATGTATAGTCACTTAATATAATTTTTTAATGATTAAGTTTATAAAAGAAATTTCTCTGAGACACAAATGGTAATGATTATGATTCTCTCAAGAGTAAGAGTTTAATTATCTAAAAATACTCAATGATTTTTTGTAAATGCATTCCAGAAATTTAGATATATGTTATATATCTAAATATTATATACATTGCACACGTTAAATTTATTATACTGCGTGCTAACCAAGTGTGTCTCATTAAATTTGTATATTAGTTTTTTTTTTTTTTATTTTTTTACTTATCGTGAGTTTATTCTTGTTCTCTTTTAAAGTTACAATAATGATATCTGATTATTTGATTTTTTGATTTATGTAATATATACAATAAAATAAATTACTTATATAAATTTATGTATATCTTAAAACAGTGTATATCTATATGTGTGTATGTGTGTGTGTGTATCTGCGTCAAACTATTGTGCTCAGCTTTACATTTTTATTGAAAAAAAAAAAAAAGATCTTAATCGTGAAGTATTAGATTGTACAATATTCTTGTTACTTTAATTTATAGGTGCTTTCTTATTTACTTTAGTAATTTAATCTCGTATGTATATTACATGTACATTAATTTAGAGCAAGTAAAATATAGTAAGTAAAAAGAGAGTAACTATTATATAAAAATTATCTTGCACGATTATATGCATTTTATCATTGAAAATGTAAAAGTCTTGTTGTTGTTATTATGTATTTAACACGTTTGTTACATCAATCAATGTTTGAGCTGTGCAGTTAACGTTTGACATTAAGAATCTATAAATCAATATGTGCCATGTGATTGCGAGAGGCTCTGTGAAGTAGCACTCTTGAGATCTCGAAATCCACAGTGAAGCGAATTTGCACCAAAACGTGTTAACTACACATTCACAATAATCACCTTATTATGCGTAATAAATGACTTAGATTGTGAGATATTACGAATAATACAAATAATCAATTTTGGACAATAGCTACATATGGTATTTCTCCGAAAAAACACAGATTCTTATTACAGATATAATACTAAATGTAAAAAAGTATCAAGCAAATAAGAAAAAAAAAATTAATTATTCATGTGATTAAATACGTATGTGGTATTTTGTACATATAATATTAGCCGCTTAAGAGAAAAAGACGGAAAGAATTATACTTGAATGTTCGATGTATTTCTTGCATGTAATGCAGTACGGACAATTTCGGCAGACAGTGTTATGTTACACGATATATGTATGTATATATATAAGTTATACTGCATACGCCGATTTTGCTCTTTTACGTCCAAAACTTGTTAAAAACTATCTCATTTGTTGTATTACTAATATTATATGTAAATATAAATATGGAGACACATATACACGCGTGTGTATGTATAATTATGCATTTGAGTGGATGTGCACTCGTGTGTCAAAAAATAAAAAATTAAGCGATGAAAGAGAGTGTTGTGCATCATGTTTATATTTCACTTACACACTTTTGCCGGATTTCTCAAAAGTAAATTATTTATATAATTGTTCGTGGTACATCAAGTGAAAAATAATGAACGCCCACGTAAAACACAATTTCAATTTAGGCTCTTGCGCAAATATACGTTAAATATTTATGAACTGTATATATATCTACAATCGTCTCGAGTAGAGAAAGAAATTGCTCAAGGTCTACCAATCAATATCGATGACGTCAAAACCGAGAAATGTAGCATAAATTATTTCTGTAGTTCGCGTCTAGAGTGCAAGATTTTAACTGAAAAAAAGGATAGAATTTTGTGTTTACGTTGAATATTAAATAATTTTATATTTGAGAGAGATAAAAAGACGCGCTATTTTTAAACATTGGTTCAAAGTATAATGTGTATTGCACATGTACATATTTTTTTGTACCAATGGAAAGATACCTCAGAGTCATAAGAGTAGAGTATATGTTAAAACTGTCCCGTTAATTCAACAAACTTACTTGACTAGCAGAAAGTTCAGAAGAGAGGGGATTTACCAAACTTTTACTTTTTCTTGCTACTACGATAATCGTATAGAAACATTGAGAACAACTTAATCAAGACATCTTTTTTCAGATATTTCAACGAAGTTCATAGATTTTTGTACGAAACATACGAGATGTACACACAAAAGTAATGTTGTATATGCATAAAAACCTTTTCTATGTATAGCGACATTTAAAAAGAAAAAACTTTGCACCAACAGTGCTATATAAATTTTTTATACGCGCTATATATTTTTTTATATGTGCTATATATTTTATTTTTCATATTTAAAAGTTGAACTAGTTTTGTCTACTTATTTTTGGGAAGAAAGAAAACATTCAGGAAAGTACAAAATACGGACTACGGACACAAATAAATAAATAAACTATCTCTCCGATAAAATTTGATTGTAACTTGTTTATTAAGATTAGAGAGTGATATATGCATCGAATTCTCATTTCGATATGTGTAATAATCAGTAAAATAGGATCAATTGTAGGAAAGTATCGACCGATAATGATACACTACGTACATAAAACGCTACGTAGCATGTGATTATTAGATTTACTTTTTCACATGGTTTTTAATGCATATATAATTATACATACATATATAATTATAGAACAAAAATTCATTTGATTATCTTACGACGCTAAGAAAAGTTTACTTATAAATTCTTGAGTTATTATTAAGAGAGATAATAAATTCTCGCATTTCTAAATATAGATGCCGATTTACTAAAAATTATCTAAATCATTAGGCACTTTTTGATAACTTTATTGAAATTTTTATTTGGTCAACAATCGATAAAAATTAACGTTTCAGACTGTTTTACTATATTAAACAATGTTTCGCGGTTATATAGCAATTTATTTCTAATTCTAGATGGACAAAGGATTATCGGCTTGCACAAATGCAATTTTAATAAGAAAATAAATCTCGTTGGTTTACTGTAAACCAGTACCAGTTTATTTTGTTTACTACATAAATTTTTTCCATACGAAAATATTATGCAAGAAAGGATAAAAATTAATCGGAATGAAAAGATTCGCACCTGAGAGAGATATGTTAGATAACTGGTGGAATTTCGCACGACCAGCATAGCCTTTGCTCGGTAGGAGATCTTGGGAAACTTGCGTGCTCAACAATTTACACGCGTTATCTAACACATCACGCTCGCTGATGTTGACAAAACTAGATTAGATTAGGAGATGGTATACATTCTACTATAAGAACAATAAGTCTGTAGTGTTCCTAAAAAGCTGCGAGAGCAGATAAAGGGTAAGTATGTGTGTACATGTACATATATATATAAAATAAAAATTAATAACATTTAAGTAATTGTTAAGAAATAAGAAAAATATATAGATATACATTTTAGTACAATTGTTGTAAAATAGTTAGTGTTTAAAAAAAAACAAACATTTGAGATTTTACATAAATTTTAATGTAAAATCGAAGAAGTAGTATACACTAGAAGAAGAATGATGATAGTTTCTGATCCAGACGAATGGATTTACTTAAGAAGACCTTTGGCCTTCAACAGATCTCTCATCAACCCTTTTAGATATCCGATTTCGCGCTGAAGATCTTTCACTTGGGTTTTTAGTTTTTCATTATGATCCGCAAGCTCGCGTTCTTCTCCTTGTATCTCTTTGATCTCTTGCTTCTTCTTTTGTCTGTAACGCGTAGCCGCGTTTTTATTTTGTTCCTTCTTACGTACTTTCTTGTCCTCGAGAGATGACCGGGAATACGGTTTGTGGCGATGCTTTGAAGAATCGTAAACCGATTGTTTCAAACTTTTTCTCTCGGACTCGAGACTCCAATCGGGATCGTCGGTGGAATCCTCGGTTGAGATACAACTGCTGCCGGAGCTAACACATGGGCTCGAGGGTGACGGCAAGTCTTTAGCATGCGTGCGAACGTATTCATCCACCACTGCCAAATCGTTCACAACATCCCCACCGAACGGACTCAGCGATATGTTTTCGGTGTTCCATTCGCGCGGCGCGTCATTCGCATACAACGACTCTTCCGTCGTCGGAACGATCATGTTATAAATCGGTTCAGTTTGAGTGTTGGTAAATAACGGCTGCACAGGCTGTAGTGTGACCAGCAATTGCGTATCAACATTAATTGCTTTATGCGGCGGTGATTGAGGAGGAGTGAGCGTCGACGAGCTGATCGGTGGAACGATCTGATGGCAAGCCTCGACATCTCCCAAAACAGTTTCGAATTCTTGCAAGAGGATCTGGGTGTCATCCTGCTGCTGCTGTTGCGGTTGATGTTGCTGTTGTTGCGGTTCATGATGTTGCTGCTGTTGTTGCGGTTGATGTTGCAGTTGTTGTTGTTGCCCCTTTACAACAGGTGGATAAATTATCAACTGTTGCGGAGCTTTAACTGGGCTGCTCTCCGAAACTGGAAGTTGCTCAAATATGGGCAAGTCAATTTTTTCTTCCAGCCAATCCGAGAAGGGTTCTGCAAGCAAAATTAACGGGAATAAATTTGATTAGAGCGCGGCAGGCAATTGTTCGCGCGCGAGACCGCCTGCGTATAAAATATTATTGCGCAATTTCTTGTGTGGGGTGGCGGTATACAACGCGGCTAACCGCGGCGCCATAGATCGAAATACACTCGTCGTTGTCCTATTTCTAATTGACATCGCGTATCGCGGTTCGCGCGTTTCAAACACGCGCAGATAGTTTCTCGCGATCACGCACATCGTTTGGTTTGTTGAACAAATCACATTGGCGATATTATGAACTTCCTGGTGCGCGCATCATTATTGTTATAGATAACGCAAGACGCAATTTGCATGTCTTTTAGAAACGACGGGCATTTGAGTGATAAATATGCTACACGTCGGGAAAATGATCGATCTTCGTATTTTCCGTAATATTAGTCTTTGTGTTTACCTCATATATATTCTAAAGATTACATTATCCATCTCTTTTATGTATCATCATCATGTCGCGAAGAAACGGATCTATACGGGGTTTTCCGTTTCTTCCTTCCTTATTAACAAGACGTTATCAGGAAGAGGAAAATCCATTTTTTTTTTATATCGAACAAACCCAACGATATCTTTGCATATATATATATATATATATAAATCAAAGAACTTGATATCGTTATATAATAGTAAAACAAACAATTCCGATCAATCTTAAGGATTACTAATAGTTAACAGTACTTTATTGTAAAACTGCTGCATCAACAATGAATAGGTGTGGCACGATATTGAGATATATACGCTTACGTATATACGCGATTTTCATGGACGTTACTGATTTAACTAGGAAAACAAGTTCCTCATTTGCAATCTTCTCAACTTGTAATGAGATCGACTACTGCAGAGAGTGATTTGCTATTTAGTATGCAAAAAACAATGTGTGAAAAAAAAAAAAAAAAGATTTTTCATTATTAACCACCGCCGTGTAATCGGCCTTGCAGGATTCAATAAATATTTCAAAACTATATATTCTTTCTGCCCTCCCGTAGCAATATCATATCCAAAGATAATAGCTAATCTATCTATCTATCTATCTCACTCTCTCTCTCTCTTTATCTCCGAATCGCGAATGTTCTTTTCACACATAATTTTATAATTTTCCCATTCTTTAAAAGAGTCGTGACCTATTTTCTTACGAAACTTTGATCTGCGTCTATTGGTTGTTATCTTCATTTAAATACAGAAGAGGGCAGAAGGTTAGATAAGAACTCATCTGTATTCGGAAGTCATGTGTGTATTAGCAACAAAGAACATCTGAAAAGAGATTTGCTAAAATGATGCCAAATTGGACCACCACTGATGGATGTTGGATTCACAGCTATATTACCAATTCGATAAAAAATGCGTATCTACTTAAAGTTGCATCTTTATGCGGTATTTTTTTTTTTAAGCGGCGTGTGCCAATCGCGCAAACGTCAAGCGACATTATTGTTCTTCTTGTTTTTTACTGCGTGATTTTATGCATATTTTCCATTAAAAAAAAAAAAAAAGATATTGTCCAAATATGTATACCGCGTTTGAAATACACACGTACGTGAACGCAGTTATAAATATTAATTAACGATGTATCTCTTCTGCACGATCTTGTCATGCTTTGTGAAATACAGTTTTTTTTTTTTTATAAAGTAACTTTTTTTATAAAGTAATTGATAAGTAATCAACTTCTAATAACATGTTGAGACGCAGAACAAATGAAAAATGTGATCGATGCGTAGTGGATTATTTAATAAATCGCACGCGAAAAACAAAATGATCTCGTGTAGAAATAATTATAGATGACAGAGGAGACATATGCTTAAAAGTTACTTGTTAAAATATACACGTATGCATGACTGTCACTGTTGACGTATTATCAAGCGTGCGATTCGACGCTTATTATCTTTCATTAAAACTGGTTGGACTGACGTTTTCATCCGTTATCGAACACTAATGAGACTGTCTCGGTGTGCGAAAATGTTTCGACGGTTGATTGAACGATGTCAATGTACATTTGAGTTGACAACAAATTTAAAGTAACATTTTCTTGAAAGAAATTTTTAAACTTAAAAAAAAACAAAAAAAAAAAAAACAAAAACAAGAAAAACAAGAATTTCTATCCGTTTGACAAGTAAACAATCTGAGAAAATACGTATGTGAGAGAGAGAGATTAAGATATTCCACACAAACTTTCTCTGCTCATTAAAAAAACAAGATTTGGAAGTCGAATAGTAGTAAACAACACATAAATGCCGCTCAACGAGAACTAACAGAAGTGTCCTTTTAAATACTTAGCAATTTGTGGTTTTTGTTTTCTACATATATTCTTGTGTAAGAAGGTATATGCATATGCGTGCGTATACGCTTAGCACCAACGTAACAATCTCATAAAATTGATATTGCAATAAATATTTCTTGCCGGTATTTATACAATGTAACCGGATAACAGTTGTGTATCTCTCCCTCTTTCTTCTCCTCCGTGTGGGGGTGAAAAAATTTTCTCACTTATGAGAGCGAGACGATATCGGGAGTGGCGAAAAAAAGAGGGGGTAAAAGGAAACCTACCGCTGTAACATAGAGTAGCCATGGTCTATCGCGGCTCGATGTTTTCCTCCTTTTTTAGTGTGGCGGGAGGAGGGAGGATCGAGTCGGATTGTATTAAACGTAGCTGTTTGGGAGAGGTCGATGATTCCAATGTGATCGTTCCCTCGATAGCGCCGATGTAGCGTGTCGCAAATTTGCCACGAGGACGAAGAAGAATGAGAAGAGGGAGAAGAGAAATAAAAGAGAGAGAATAATAGCGCGATCCTCCTCCCACGTGCAACCACAACAGATTCGACTGGTAGTCAGCGTCTTTTGACGAGCTTTTGGGAGTTGACGATGATCTCTCGATTCCACGTGTATCGGTATGCGAACTGCATGCTATTATATAACATTAGCACACTCCACCATCGAGATGCCGGATTGTCACGGGTTGACTGTAGAGATGCCAGTCTTGTAAAGATTACCGACGTCGCGTCTCCGTTTTCGTCAGGGCGCCTCAACTGCCCATGCAAAGATCGTTTCACCCGTCCCGCCGAAATCGGTCGATCCTGCGAACTCCGCAGATGTTTATCGATAAATCGCGTCGCGTTTTCTCCGGACGTTAAAAAACGTCGGAGATCGAAAACTAGCGTCGAATTCTATTGTCTCTTACGTCGCCGAGATGGTTTTTACGATGATCGCCGTGTAAGAGATGCCGAATCTTGAATTCTTCTCTCAGCAACACCGTCGCGCGGTCGTTATCAACACAAACACGTGTTTTCTCGCTGGGCTTCCGAATATATATGCTAACGGGGTTACGCGGAAAAAAACCATCTATCGCAAACGCGCGTCTCGTTTCGCTCCAAAGAGAGTGCGCGCGTAAGAAAGGTACGTGTTCTTTCTTGTGACACGGACTCGTCCGATTTGTTTGATAAAAAAAAAACCTTGCGAGATAACAGCAGGAGACAACCGAAAGCGGAAAAAAAATACGTGTGAAAAATCGACGGACTTCGGAAACGAGACAGTACTCGAAATTAACGCGAGGTAAACGGGAGGACGCGGTCACGCCGTAGCCAAGACACACTGACAGGAGACGAAGAGACGACGGTTGCGAAGCCTGTACATAGACAACGGACAATTAGATACTGATGTAGCACGACAGCTCGGCAAACGGCGATCGCACAAATCGTGCTTTTTGCTGGTCTGCATACTGCTAACCACTCCTGCTTATCTTTGGACTTTCCCCTCTGCCGCCCCTACTCCCGTCTTCTCCAATCTCTCGCCGCGCTGACACCGTCGTCACCCCCCTATCGGCCTCCAAGTTAAACCCATTTGCGTAGAGGTTAACCAGTTTGTCCCACTCTCTTTTTGCAGAAAAAAAAAAAAAGGAGAGGAGCGACCAGAAGTGAGAAAGAGAGAGAGAGAGAGAGAGAGAGAGAAAGAGTGAGAAAGGGAAACAGAGAAACGCGCGTATGCGAGCAGCGGCAACGAGCGAGAATGAAAGCGATACACGGGAGATACCAAATCGCAGCGCGAGAACGAAAATACCAGTTTTCACATTTTTTTTTTTTTTGCGCAGTATAGATAAAAATGTGAAAAGTAGGCGATTCTTACAATGCGCATTCACGCGCGTCCAGCCCTTTACCAATAGACTTGTTTCTTGCTCTCGATTGTATATTTATGCGCGCGCGTGCTAAGATTGCAAAGTATCTCACGGCTAGCCATAAGGCAACTTACAGTTCATCTCGCTCTTTTATAAAAACAATTTTATACAATTGTATCGCCGATTTATATAACGCGCGACATTTATATATATATCGCGTCCCGTTATTAATTTATAATTTACAGTTTTATCGCCGACTTAATTAAAAGCACCATGGGGATCGAGTTTTTCTGATTTTTAGATGTAATAAACTTGTGAATAAAAAAATTGTCTGTGTAATTATTAACATAAGGCTCAATGTAATTTAATTCAGATCAGACGTTTTTTTTTTGCAGCAATTCTATGTAACACGTATCACAATTTATCTCACGTACATAGATTGTATAGATATTTCGCTTTACCGGTTTAAAAATACAATCGTAAATGATAAACATATTGTAGAATCTGTCTTTCTCTCACTTCCACATTCAAGCTGATATTGAAATTATCAGATAAATGATGCATTGTTTGTTTGTTTGTTTGTTATATTTAACATAAAAGTCGATAAACTTTTGTTTCCCGTTAATTATTTTTAGCAAATCAATACTCGTTAATTGTGCGAAGTGTATTTTTCGCAACTCGAGAAATATTCTTATCAATGTTTGTACGCGTGATACCGAGAATAAAAAAAAAAAAAAAATAATAAATACATTTTTGTCAAAGATACGAGTCGTTAATAATGTTTCAAACAATATCGAATAACACATTTTAATAAAAAAAATCTTTCAGAGTGTGTTCAATATACATCTAACAACATGGATTTGTATATTTTCATTTTTTGTATATTAAAATTTTATTAAATTATTGAGATTTATTGAGATCAAGCAAGTTTGTTTTATTACATATATGTATTTGTTTAGTATATTCACTTAAAAAAGTATGTAAAGATATTTAAAATTGTATGGCAGAGCAAAGTATTAATGTTCTTAAAAAATTTTTGCGAAAAACCAGAGACTTTTGTAATAGTTTTGTTGGTTTTACCACCGTGAGGCAAAAACTAACGTAAAAAACATTTGCAATTTGAAACTGCTTCTATTTCAATGTGTGATAAGCGAAGAGTATAGATAGAAGCGAATTAATAGCTGCAAATTAACAAATGTCGACGAGATAGAAAAATTTAATAAATACAGCAATATATATCAATATTTAATATGGTTAATTACTTTTAAGTAATTTAAGTAGCAGAAAGTTACTGTTTCAGTTTCATTATATTCCAACTTGTTATTACTGACTTTTCCTCACATAGATAAGAACCTGAAGAGATAAGACCATGTACAAGATTTAAAAATTCTCTCATGTGTTGATTATTCTACAGACATGTTATATATGCATTTTATATAGTTGATAATATAAGAGAATTAACCGTTCTCAACTGCGTTTGCTGTGTACGGTTAAAATTACATTGTAATCTTTAGTCACGGTACAGACCAAGCTCGCTAATATGCGCAATTAACAGGTCAAAATTACGAGCCATTTTTTTTCCTTTAATCTTTACACTTCGCAAATTCAAATTTTTGAGCTCATTATTCAGAACAAAAATGTATTTTTTTCTAAACTCTGAGATTGTTTACCACCGAGATCCTACAGACGCCAACTGTATACAGTAAGCGTATTTTGTGCAACATAAGCATCTAGGTGTTACACGAGAGCAGAATTCTAAGAATTAAAACTTCATAATATAAGTGGTCTTTCTCTATTTTCTTGTTCGAGATATATTATCGAATTTGAATGCTCAAACGAATAGTATAATGTAAACCAAAAATAAAAACAAACAAATTACCTTCTTTGATCCATTCGTCCAGTTGATCCAATAGTTTCCTGGCCACTTGTGCGCGGGAAGGGTAGTCATCGTACATAACGGGCTCTGCAGCATTTTTAGGACTCTCTACAGACTTATCAAGTAAAAACCACTCGTCATCAATTTCATGAGGCGATGTCCCGGCAGGGGACACCGGCTCGTACTTCCACATCTCCTGATCCAAATGGGACATTTTCCGTATGGATCCAATCGAAGGGCACTAAAGAATGATAAAAAGAAATGTGTGTCGACGTAGCGACGTAGCTCGTGAAGAGCGCCATATTGGCTCTGAAAAATAAATAAAATTCTTTGTTAATAACATAAAATTTTTATACATATAAAAGAGGATAAATTTTGATTTACTTGTTTCAGGTTTTGTTTTTAAAGAAACTGTGTATTTTGAAAATACACTCTAAAAGAGTTTATAAAATTTTCTTGTAAAATAAGCAAAATAAATTTATCTGATTTGTTATTTAATTATCAGGAAAAAATCAAAGCCAATATACTACACACATATAATATCATTATTATATTTATTATTATTATATTACTATATTCTTCTGTGAACTGAAATGAGTCTCGCAGATTTATACAAAACTTCCAAACCAATGTAGTAGATCATTGTTTTTAAACGCTCATATCTTCTGAACTACTAGACTTAAAAAATTTTTTTTTTTATTGACGCAGAATCGTTCAAACCTTCGATTTTGAAAAAAATGAAAAAATATTGATCTTTCACAGTGAATTTTTCATTCACAAACTCAGTTTAAGTAGCAAACTGTTTTTGAAGTCTGTCTAGGAAGGTTTGTTATCATTAATGTCCAAAGCTGCTATAAATGAGTTTGGAGACATTTAAGAACTATCGTAAAAAAGTTTAAACAAGTCGACATAACTTTGTGCAATTTAAATGAACATTTGTAAACCTGAACATACAGCTTGTTGCGCAACTTTTGAATTTCGGAACCGGAAGTTCGCAGTTCGACGCTCACTTGATCAAACTTGTCTACACGAAAGACAAATTTCCTTCCGAGCGTCAAATTACAGAATTATGTACAAAATAATTTTCTGTCGCGTCATGACGCAACGCACACGACTGTTATCTGGATATACAAGATCTATTTGGCGGATTCGAAGCGAGCAATACTCGAACGCGAATTTTCACTCGACGTGTCAACATAATTGTAATCGACCGACGAAAACTTTACAATACGATGACAAAAGATACAAATTTTGTGGAGAGTCACGAAACAATACGTAACGCGATGACTCACACAAGATGGCCACGCGTACTTCTTTGTATCTCGGACGCGAGCAGGCAATGCAACGCGACGCAAATCGTTTCACACGACAAACGCGATCGAAGTGAATTACTTACTCCATGATTATTTGTTAGGACGTCGGCACACTTGCGTGTGCAAGTTCTTCGTTGAACTAAAGACTCATCTTGCTCGTATATTGAAGCACTGAGAAAATTCGGACGTCTTCTTTACAAGCTTCATGGATAAGGAATGGAATGTAGGTTGCGTTAGCCTGTCCTGCGAGTTTCGATCTGCACGGTCACGTGACCCTTCCCTCTACTTCATTGACCTACACTCCCGAACTGAGCTGCGTTCCGTTTCGCGCATTTATCCATAGTATACGTGACGTATAATATAGACAAATGCGCGAAACGGAACGCAGCTCTGCGCTACGCGCTTTTACGTATTTTTTTTCTTTATTGTTCATTTAATGCGGAAGAAGGACGAAATGACGATTTTAGTACGCGTTTTAGTATCCACGTATCTCACACACTGCATCACATGTAGATTTCATATATGTATATGTATTTACGCAATGATCGGACATTTTTTGAAAATATAATGTGTGTGTGCGCATTGTACACGCACACACACATAAATAGTCATCTTAAAACGATGACCAAGAACTAACTTGTGCGTATTAAAATTCCGAGAAACTGAATCATCGATTCGCAGATTTTGTCAGTTCGTCGCAATTGCGAAAGAAGTCGTAACACCACGATGGTTTGGATTTCACTTCAAAACTGTAGGTTCGCTGAAACTTGAGACTTGAAACCTGAAATTTGAAACGTACATATATATATATATATATATATATATATATGTATATGTTTAGACAATACATAAACTGGTTTATAGATACGGATATGTTAGAGCTCGAGAGCCATTAAAAAAAAAAAAAAAAACATTCAAACTCGAGCAATTGCAAAAGCATGTAAAAAATCATAACAGTTTGAACGGGTAAAAATCATATGTTGCTCTTTGCACACTTGTGAACATCACTTAGGGCCGGTTGTTCCACTTTCAGGTAAAACCACTATCGGGTAATCTATAGCTGCGTTCCGTTTCCACGCGTATGCGCGCACTTATCTATACTATACGTCACGTGCACTATAGATAAATGCGCGCATATGCATGAAACGGAGAACGCAGCCTGTCTAATGGTTAAAACTCTGATTTGCGTTGTTCCACGTGTCGTGGTAAAATTTATATATCTGGTAAATGATAAATTAGACAACACTCTCGGTACCGTGCAAGTCGTGTCTAACGGATAAATATGTAGAAATAAAAAACAGTGGGGAAGATGCGCTAGTCAAGTTCTTATCCTATAGATAACAAACCTGTCGAATAAGCTGAGATTTATCGGAAAGGTGGAACAACCGGCCCTTGGTGCAATGTGCGCGAATTGATGCGCATTGATACGAAACATTTCATAGCAATTGAGAATTAACAAACTAATTCCTGTTGTTTGTGCGAATGCAAAGTACACTTAAACTCCGTTCGCGACTTTACTTCTTTACGCCCGTTTTCATCATCTTCGATTAAATTAATCGATCGATTATTCCATTGGAAGTGCCGGTCGCATTAATCGTTTAGAAGAACGGACCAATCACGACTGATACTTAATCGCCGATTAAGTTAATCCAAGAGATGGTGAAAACGGGCGTTAATGACTCCAACATGTTGGAGCTCACACAACCGGAGTCTACGTTCTCTAAGCATATGTTTTTCATGTTTTTAATTTTCAGATTTCAAGCGGATCTACAATTTTAAAATTTTTGTAATTTGTTGAAATAAACGCGCGTTCTTTTGCAACACTCCGCGTATAAATAATCCATCATATTTCGCAAGCCGCGAGTTATAAAATGCCCGCGGATGTAAAAAACGAACTTATATAATTACATTAAAATGTAATATACACTTAAAATACAATATATATACGTACGTACACATTAGTTTTATATAATTAATAACGGCTAGACGAAAAAGAAAGACTGCGCGTGCGCGTTGCACGCTTAGCAATCATACGACATGTATGCGACCTTGTATGTGCCGTCTGCTCATTGTTTACGTGTGTCTTCGTTAAATTTCAGTGATAAAGATTAGAGAGTTTCAGTCTCGCAGCTACAGTGTCTGTCTCTTCCTATCTCCATACGCTTATATAACGTTTTTAAGTTCACAAATAGTAGCTAGTTTGTGAAATATAGATAGTACAAAAAAAAAAAGGAGCAAACTGCTTCGTGACGTATGTATATATATATTACTTGCATTTTTTGTTTCCTCGTTTTCCTTCTCTCCGCTGCAGAATTTCTAATCTTGATTTTCTTGCATCGTGTTGAGTGCACGGAGTGTGTGAAATATATAGAAAAAATATACATGTATACAAGAAAACATTGAAGTTTACTCTAAGAGAGATGTTCACTCTGTATGTACACACAGGTAATCTCGTCGCAATTGTCGTATTCTTGTCGTATTCTTCGCTCACATTATTTGATCTTCCGTTGTTGCCCGCTTTATCAATGAGCGCAAAGGCCAAAGAGAATGACAAAATGTCGATTTTCCAAGATATATCTACACCATTTGGTGTACCGCTGCGTGGAATATACAAACGGTAATTTCTGAATAATGCTCTGTGTTAGAATTCCCCTTAGAACAGAGGAATGTAATATAACATTTATTTTGTCGCTATGTTACAGAAGTTACGGTCATACAGTAATAAAAGACAAATTGCCAGTGATATTGACGAATATCATTGATCATCTTTGTAAAGACAAAAAATCCATTATTTCTTTACATGGTGAGGTAATCCCATAAGCAGTACTTTTGCTGCCATCCTATTTTTTTCTTTCTCTCTGTCAAAATATAAGGAACACACGTGTGTGTAATAATACATAAATATTATTATTAAATTATAGAACGCAGAAAGAGATATCAAACAGATCATAGGTTTTATAAGTCAGTTAAAAACTGAAGTAGTTACTAACAAATCTCTGAGACCTATGCGCTTAAATAACAAAGAGGTCGGTAACGATGCGGAGGAATGGAATAAGTATCTAGAATATAGGACACAAGTAGAGGGTGAAGTGCCAAAATGGTTCAGTACAATCTGGTTATATTGCGAATGCTATATGTATCGTATAGTAGCTCAAGAAGTAGGTTTGACGTAAGTTTTATTAATATTATTGTGTATTAAAGTACGATATGCATTGTGTGTGTGACACGTGAAGCAACAGATTGAAAAATATCTGTTCTCTGAAAAACTAGGAGCACATTAGCTAATTATGATGTATTTGGACCAATTAAGCAACATACCTTTTTTTCTGGCATTAATTTCATGAAGACTCTCGCTGTACACGTAAAAAGTATATGCGATAGAAGAGAACATTCAGAAGCAAAACAGGATTTTCTGAAACTGTTAAAATTAAGTTTATGGGCTAACAGGTTGGCGCTAATATTTTTTTATATATCTTTTAAATCTATGAACGAGTAATAATGTGTTAAAAAATATTTATAGATATTGTGATGGGTCTGTAAGCGCAGGAATTCCTACATCCAGCGAGTTCGATTCCAATTCGGGTTTTTCTCCGTTCGATGTAGTAGAGTCTTTGAATGAAAATATATTAGTAAACGACTGGGAGTCTGTGTGGAACATCGTAAACAACACAATAATGGAAAATGATGGTGATATTCATATAGTGCTTGACAATTCAGGATACGAACTTGTCGCCGATATGTATTTAGCAACATTTCTGAGTTGCCTCGCGCCTAAATCCAAGATAACGTTTCACGTAAAAAAATATCCATGGTACGTGAGCGATGTAACGCCTTACGATTTTACCTGGACGATTGATCAAATGCGTCGAGTGGACGTGTCGGAGGATTTATCAGAAAATACTAATTCTGAAAATAGAACGATATTGCAACACTTGGTCGCTATGTTTAATAGGCTATTGTCTTCTGGAAATTGGAGCGTCAAGGTACATTCTTGTCTACTTTTTCAGATACGTCAAAATAAAATTGAATATACAATTTACATTAATTTTCTTGAAACAGGCGGATAATTATTGGACAGGACCATATGATTTTAAAGAAATGAAAGAGAAAGAGAAAGATCTATATGCTCAATTGTCGAATGCGACATTAGTTATATTTAAAGGCGATTTAAATTATAGAAAACTTTTAGGCGATATTAATTTCGAGTACACTACAAGCTTTAAAGACGCATTGGGAGATTTTCAACCTACAAATATCTTAAGCTTGCGCACCGTGAAATCAGATGTTTGTGTTGGATTGTCACAGGGCGTAGCTGAATCATTATTCGAAAAAGACGAACATTGGATGAGAACCGGACAATATGGTCTGATTCAAGCAATTGTAATTAAATAAATAGATTTGATCATCTCTACGTACTCTTCCTTAAAAAAACGACAAACAACTAATTGATTTTAAAACATTTCCTGCAAAACGAAATATAATTGTAATAATTATAATGTTATATAAAATTAAAGAGAAAAAAAGAGTGAGAGAAAATGTGGCACAAAAAGAATATGAACAAGTGATATATGTATAAAATCTTATTTATATATATAAATGTATTGTAATATATATGTGTAAATTATATGTGTAAATTAAACTTTCGTATGAAATGTGATTATAATATATAATAAAACTTAATAACATTTTTCTCTTTTATTTCTCGTTTATTTAACTTTAATCGACGGTATATTACACGATACGTGTGCACATAAAAGTATATAGAGCGAGTTTGTAAAAGTGTATGATACTATATTTACAAATTACTTAAAGTTATAAAATTGAAGAGTGCCTTTTTGTGTGTTTCAATATGTGTGATTTGACATCAAAGAATCTGACATTTCGATGGACAAAAAACATTCACCTCATGTACTATTTCATGAACCTTGGCTTTCATGGTTTCTCGAATGGTTTAGGAACAACAATATCCCATTCTTTACCTTGTAAAAAAACCTCCTAACAAACAAATAAAACTGTTACGTTTATCTTCAGCACGTTCCATGCCGTATAAGTCGTCCGCTCCAATTTATATGCTACAACTGCGTATTTATAATAATCTTATACTGTATGAGTTTCTACCATCAAAAAAAAAACATTATAAAATATTTCATAACATTAATCGAACTGTAACTAGTCTATCGTATCGTCTAGCACATTGTTTAGACCACATTGTTTCTTTTTATGATATTTGCATTCTTGCAAAAAAAAAAAAAAAATATTTTGCGCGCGAAAGATTACCGCGGCATATAACATGACAATAGTTTTAAAGAAAACAGCTTGTATATTACTTTACATGGAGAGTATATATTTAACTATTAAATTACAATAAAATTTATTTATTTATTTTTAAATAATATTTAGTAATAGAGCGTAACTAATAATATATAAACTTGGTATTTTTCTTGTTTACTTTAAATCTGATTTGTGTACTGCCACATGTGATAATACTGTCAGTACAAATCTTTTTACATATCAGAAGACGTTGTAACAAGATAAGGTCTATATAAAGTGAACATTTATGTAAGAAATAGTGCAAAACATTTCTTACACACACGAGTGTTAATATGTAAATAATCGCTAAGAATGTGGCACTTTATTCAAGATAATGCCATGTATGTGTGTGAGTTTATGCGTGTGTAAAATTATTTTTAATAATTTAATTTATCTACATGGATAATGTGTAAAATTATTTCTAATTTATCTACATAGATAATGTAGAAAATAAATGTCACTCAGAGTTTAAAAAATAAGTTCTTTTTGTTTTGAGAAAAGAATCGAATATATATGTGTGTGTTTGTGTGTTTATTTTGTCTGTGTATGTATTTTAATATCAATATAAAATATTTAAACAAAACAACTGAAATTAATTGTGGATGCAAGTATCATATATAACAAACGGAGGCACGTTTATACATGTTATTAAAAAATTAAAGTTTAAAGAAGCATATATGTACATACTTTGTATAATATATGTTTCAATTATGGCTAAAACATAAAATCTTCCCTCCTCCTCAAGTTTTTTCAACTTTTTTCCCACTCAACATCTATTTCGAGCCATTATAGCAGTATCTTTTTGCATCTCACATTGTTGTGTTCGCGAATTAAAAAATTCGTAAACCTCAATAAACATCAGACAAAAATTATAGAATTTAGTTTTTTAATAAAAAATTTTTTTCTGTTTATTGGGTTCCCACAGCATAATCTTCGTTACCTTTGCACAATACTGCAATATGATCATTTATATTTTTATTCAATTAGCATGTAAAAGAATCGAAAAAAAAAAGACAAAACAAACGTCTCGTATAATCGAATATACAGATGTTTGGTCTGAATGATCTCATCATATAACAACAATTGTGTCTATTTCGCGTATAGTAACTGAGAGACACATGCAAAATTTGTAATTTTATTATTCACACTAGTATCCAACATTTATTCCGTATCCGTATAATTTATAAAATGTATGTTACTTGGTGAATGCAGCGAATACAGCCCAAAGTACTGGGTTGGCATTACGTTTAGCAGCTTCCGCCTCGTAATCGAGCTCTAATAACGTTCGTACTCTTCGCATTGCTACCTCGTAATCGTCGTCCGATAATGGCGCAAATGCATTTTCTAATACGTCGGATGCATGAGCTAAAATAACTAACGCTAACGTTCTTCTATCCATGCGAGCAGCATCATTCACCCAGCGTCCTAATACAGCTTCTTGAATCTGCAAGACAAAAGCAACATATGTGCTATAGTTCTATTCATATATTATGTAACAAAATACTCGAGCGATATCTTTCAGGTCGTGTTACGTAAAGCTTATTAATTTGCTCGAGTATGTTTTATTTTTTCTATACTTTTATATGCTCTTATTTAAATAATATTTTATGTGTATACATCTTACTACGTGTATCACACATATGTAATATACACATATAGGCACACATATATATATGTATATATATATTGTTATATATGTAATTTGTGAATTGTTATCTATTCACTCCTACGGAAGTATTAATCAATGTAGGTGAAGCGTAAAGAGATAAGATATTACTATTTTATGAATTTATAATATAGCAGTAATATACAATAAATATACACTGTGTTATATTTTGTTTTCGAGCAAGTATCTTGAAAATTTAAATTTGGAAAAGTACTTAACATATATATTTACAGTTTGTTATATTCACATGACCTTTATAATAATCTCTTGTAACGTATTGTCAAAAATATATCCTTTCTCTGATATTACTTACTACATAAGTACAAGCTAGTATGTGTCATCAGTTACATAATTATGATGTGTATATAAATGTTGAGCCATTATATATAAATTAAATATAAAATTAGATACGTACATATATATGTATATTTGTCAAGTTTCATACTTAATGACACTCAATATAAAAGACATCACTAATAAGTTTACCTTCTTTACGAGCCGACTTTTGGCAAGATTATCAGTGAGGGGATGAGTTGTCATATCAAACAGTAGGAAATTTTGTTTTTCTGTAGTTAAGACACCTTTTTCGACAAGATTCTTTGCTAGTCGTTCTCTGACGTTTTTCAACTGATACCTTAATTTTAAGGGGTTCCATGTTTCTCCTGTGAAAAAAAAAAAAAACAAAATCATATAAAATACATGTACACACACGAAAATCTGTACAAACATCTAAATAAACTAACCACTGAGATATTCTATCCAACTTGATACAGTCTCGGGTGGATCTGTATCTTTCAAATGTTTTAAAGCTTCATCTAAAAGTACATCACCAGTAGGCGCGTCGTTTTTTAAGAGAAGCTTTCTTGCCAACAAATTCTTCTTGCGCATACCAGCTTTTTCCAACTCGACCCTACCTCGGAATCCAAGCTCTGCTAAGATACATCCTCTCAATCCCGAACTTATACAATCGTTCCAGAAGGATGTGTATCCCTAGGAAAGAAAGAAAGAAAGACCAGTTGTCAACAATACGACATAGAGCAACACGATAGAGATTCTTTTTGAGACACGAACCTCTTTGTCCTTTAAACCGAGCAGCAGAACTTCTTCCATAAGTGTCAGACGTGTTTCTTTGTCGGAATCCTCGTCGACGTTGCAATTACAATTGAGATCCTTCTGGGACGAGCAATCTGTGTCTGGGCTCTGACCGGACAGTTTGTCGTTGTGACCCGAGAGATCGGAGTTTGAGCCATCCTGGCCGAGACCGCTGCCGTTGCTGCCGCTGCTGCCGCTGTTGACCACACGTCGTCGTTGCACCAGCCCGTCACCGCGATTCATCGTGCGATGCAAGTATTAACGTACGACGGGCCGCTGCCACTTGGGAGTTACGCCGCGTATTTGATATGTACGTGTCAACTGTATCGTGCGGTGGTCCGATGATGCTCGTCGTCAAGAATTGTCAGGTGTCACAAAGTTATTACAACGATCGAGCGGGAGCATCTATCGTGCGGTAAACACTGTGCCGTTGACGTTTATACCAAAATGACATGTCTTCTCTCCAAGATGGCCAAGGCTTACTTTCTTCCACCTTTCGTCACTATCTCGTTGCCTCCAGCGATCGCTGATACGGCGCCTGATATGAAACGTTACGAATACGCGACACGCAAAGACGGACAGACCGACGGAGACGAAAAAAAAAAAATACTTAAAATTGACTAAAACTGCGTCACTTTTTTTGTTGTTTTATCTGTTGGTTTTAACTCGTCTATGTAGTGGTTTGTGTCAAACGTTGATCAACGTATATTTCCACGAGGTGTTGTTGCACCGTAAAGCACCGTCGATAAAAGCGCTTGTGTGTGGATTTTCAGAAGAAACTCGAGCTATCGAACTCGTTCGAGATAATGTGTCTGTTTGTGCGCTGAGCTCGTGAGATGTCCTCGGCGGTCGATTTGTGTTCCGTTGAAATTGACCAACCGCATTGGCCGATTAGACGGACTGGTCCAACAACAACTTGGGACAACAACCGTTTTCTCGCATTTTTAGGCTTTATTCCATTCAACACTCGCTATTGTCTCTTTCTAAAATTCTTTCCTTCTGCGATACGATCGGGTCTCTTTCGAGAGGAGGTTAGAGAGTTTTTCAGCAGATGAAAAGAGAGACGAAAGGTTCGTTGACGCGCGCAAGCGCAAGCTAGAATCTCGCTGATGTGATATATTGGAGAGTAAAATCTTCACCGAGAGACCGTTTCCTTTCTTGCGACGATATGTAAGACGCGTTGTTGTAACAAATTCGTACGTATTTAAATTTAATACTTGCACACATTTATTTACAACTTCGCAACAACTGATAAAAGTGTAAAAACGCTACATCTTGACCGCGATTGATTCGATACTTCGTATAACATTTTTTTTTTATTTCTGTAAAAAAACCTTCTGTTTTCAATACCTTCAAATTTCTCGAAAGAGTCGAAAGATAATTGTTCGAATTGATCCGTATCGATAAAAAAAAAAAAAAAATTATCGAGAGAGAAGATTCAAATTAGCCGCGGCGCGCGTTCGTGCGAGGGACGCCACGACGGGGCGCTGGTTGCGACGCTGAGTTGCCGATGATCGCGCGTTTATTTATCGCACGGCTTTTCAATCCGGGCGACTTTTATTCGCGATAACGGCATATTAAGCGTCATTGGAATATTTCACTGGCCGGCGGTCGCATCCGCGCGCAATTGTCCGCGCGGAAACCCGCGTACCGCCCCTCAGTACGTTATGGAATGCGCAACGAGCAGCTACTGTATTACGCGGCTCCGCAGAATGCTCGACCGAAAATGCAGGCACGCAGTACGTATCCCAGTTCGACGCGGCGGCGGATGTGATACCTCACCGCCCGACATCGGCAGCGATCCTCCTCGTACCGGTCGCGGGACGTCCACGCCGACCTCGGCTCGTACCAGCTTCTGTATTTTTCAGCGTCGTCGGTAGCAATACGTATACGTGGCAACAGAGCTTGTGTGACGAGCGACGAGGAATCTCACCGTTCGGCGTTTCGGCTGAGGTAATCCGCGGTGCCGATAATTTTCTTACGTCGTACGAAGAAGTCTCGCGCGCGAACGGGAACGTCGCCGACGGCGACGAGACGTCGTCGCTGCCCGCGGATCCGTTCGGGGTGCCCGGAACCATCCCCTGCTCGCCGATAACGCTCTTCGTTCGGTAAGGCTGTCTTCCTAGCGATCGCGTGGTGGATCGGCGTCCTTCCTGTGGATCGTTTCTGTTGCACACGTTTGTTTCCTGCGTTCCGTGGAACATTCGACCCCCGCGTGCGAATCTCGTTTTCCCCGGATCTCGATTCGCGAAGATTGACGGCGACTCCCGCCCCCAGAGAGATCGCGCGTCCATCATCGCCGAGAGCATCGCCTCGAGCTTCATCGGGGGATGCGCGTAGAGAGAACACGAATGCGCAAACAGGGATTTATTTATTTTGGATTCGCATCGCGTGTTTCGCAAAGCGGCAAACATCTCCTTCATCGGCGTGGATAGCAACAGCAGGAGTTTTAGCGCCGCGGATTTTTCTGTGGATGTTGGGCTTCTGGTGTTACACGGAGTCATCGTCTACCGTCTCTTCGCCATGTTAGTCGTATTAAAAGAGATAGTGCTTGTGCAAAACAATCAATTTTATACAATTTTCTCTCTAACTTTGCCGCACAGTTGAGTTTTGAATAATTGTTGTCAACAAAAACAAATTTATATATGAAGATACAAAGAAGTTTTGGTTTTTTTTTTTTCAAGTGAATAAAATTTTATTATTTTTGAATAATGTTTGTTGAAATAGTGATGGGATTGACAAGTTGTTTTAAAAAGAATTTGTTTTTCTTTCTGTATTACAGCTGAGGGCATTGTCTCTGGTATCTTTTAAAATACAGAAATAAACATATCGTCAGCAGGAATACAAACATGGAAATTTAATGCTGTAAGTTTGTTGGTTATTACATTTTATTGTGTATTTATAGTGAGATATCAAAAACGTGTTTTTTTTAATATTGATGAAAATTTATATGTGTAAATTATTCGAAATTTCAGTGATTTTATATTTGTGCAAAAAAAAAAAAAAAAACAAAAGTTATTTAAACAAATTACATAACACATTTATATACGTTTATATACATACGTACATAAAAATTATTTGGTTTTTTTGCAACAGGTATTTCCAGTGGATTTATACATCTGTTAGCTTTGGTATACTGATACAAAATGCAACTTGTTTATCATTACTTGGATGCTCATCTTTTCATAATACTGTCCACATGAGAGAGTTAACTTGACAAGAATTAATGGTGCTTCTGCGCATCCTCTTATCAGCACAATGGAACAGCCAGTTAAGAAAAAACAGCGCACTGAGAATCACAGAGATGAGCTTGAGCAGCTGCAAAATAGTCTGCTCAAACGTTGTTTGTGCCATGTGCCGGAAAGCAGTTTGTACAAACCGTTCATCAATGCTAAGAGCGAGGGGAGTGATGGTAGAATCCGCTTTGCCATGTTATCAGAGTGGCGACTAGAACAAATTTTGGAGTTTCTAAGTGCTCTTCAACTGCTGTTCGATCTAGCAATCAAGCAAAATATGAAAGGCATAATGTGCACGAGAATTGCAGATATTTGCAACATACTTGCGCAAAATGAACACGGTATCATTAATCAAATCATTGACCTGTCTTACATGTCCAACCGATTTGTGTTGTACGCCGCGAGCCGCGTGCTCGCATCGTTTTTTATCATCACGAGAGAAAACGTGGAAGCTGCCTGGTTGGAAACGCTCACGCAATCTCTAGTGGACACTTCGTCTCCCAGTCAAATGCTGTTTACTTTGGACATAGTCACGAGAGTGATCGAGCACAAGGACACGGACGGCACACATCCGGAAGAGGCGGAGGCGTATATGCCGCCGATTAATTGCAACAAGATCACCATCTCCGAAAGCTTTGACAGCACCGAGATCAAAGCAATGTGCGTGAGAGCGCTCGAGTCCAAGTGGATCACTGTCGTGACGAATTTTCACGATATCCTCAGCCATTATACACCTCAGTACGAATCCGTCGTTATTACATTCTTACATTTGTGGGAAACTATTATTTCCGTCAAGGCAAACTTGTCCATAATCGATACCAAACTCTTCTATTCGGAACTAGACCATTTGGTGAGGTTGCTGATCAGTGTGCCGGGCGTGATCTGGCGACACATGCTCAATCTCTTTAACGAAGTGCTATGCTATGGCAGTACCTTAGCGTTACAGGATGGTCTGCCCGAAGAGCCGTGTTCTCTGGCGCATTTGGTTTTACGAGCTGTCAAGGACTCGCGACTGCTCGAGGCGTTACCGTACCGTGACGGCTCGGGCAGGTTCGGCGGCGGTACCGGCGATGGCGATCGTCCATTGCTACAGAAAATGGTGCTGCTGGTGTTGAAGAGTGTCGCCGTGACCGTAAGGGAAACTCGCAGCGACTCCAGCGATTCGTCACTCGGTTCCGAAGCTGAAGATCTTGACGAGGATATGGCGATGATTGAGAGAAGTATCCGCGAGGTGTTGCGTCAACTGGATCAATGCGTAAAAGCGTTGATGCCCTTTCATCCGGACATGCCACTGTCGCAATGGGTAGTGCAGATATTCCAGGACCAGGACGACTTCTTAATCGAGGGTATGGTTTGCTGCTTGGATGTCGCAGTGGGTCTCTTCTATCGCGGATCGCCACAGAATGAACGTACGAATCTGAGCCGCATGCTTAGTCCGACACTGACTTTTGTGCAGTTCATTCATACTGTGACGCACGATTCGAGCGTGCTGCTGGATTTGCTGGTGAGCAACGAGACCTGTTTTCTCCTGTACCTGTTGCGATTTCTCAAATATGTCAGACGTAACTGGGCCGAGTTCGTCGCGTGCTGCGGCGGAGAATTGGATAATACTATGGGCGTACTAGTTAGACTAAAAATGTCTATCGACCGACTGGTGAAGAAAGCTCTCTTTCCTTACAACATTAATCCGGTTCTTCGTCTACTTGAAAAATGCGAATCCTTCTACGAGAATCCTTCCATCGCGGAAAACAACCTGTCCGTCGTGTAAAATAGAAGAATATATTTCGTAATGTATAAAAACAAAAATTTGTGCGAAATCTAAATTGTTCCGGATGTTAGTTATGTTTTGCTAGCTATGTAACATATCGCATGTAAATGTACAGATCGCCGAGTTTGTGTTTTTATATATAATAGACAAAAAACAAAAAACGATTAAAAAAACCTCTTTCACCAGTCCCGTCTTCGATGGATTTAGAAAGACAACAATTGTCTTTAATTTATATTAGTTTTTTAGTCAAAAATTGTTTTACACATAGAAAATAAGAGACGAAAAAAAAAAAAAAAATGTCTGTTCGGTGAGATCCTGGGATTTTATAAATATACAATCGAACTAGTACAAAAGGGGAATAAATTCTCATTTGTTCTCTCGAAAACTAAACTGCTCTTTCGCGAGGTGCTAATAAAACACAACCAAAGCACCAGTTGAAATAACTTTATTATATATACAACTTAGGAGAGATAGGGAAAATAAAAATTATTTATACCTCGAATTTTCTGTACAATTTGACGAACAACACGTAAGATATATATGTAACTCTCTTTGTAAATGTAACTTTATTATATTTCAATAATAATTGCGATATATGTACATATATCTCATAAAACTAAAACGTTTGTAATGCATATCTCATTAACTGAAATGTTCTATTTTCTTTTAGTATATAAATTATTTAAAAAAAAAAAAAACATATATATATATATATATATATAAAAACTTCAAAAATTTTTACGAATCAACGTATAAATTTAGAAGTTTATTTCGGCACGGAAGAAAATTATGAAAATTTAACAGAAAGTTTATAACAGAAGATGAAAATTTATAACAGAAAGTTTGTATTATTGTCAAATCGGATTTCTGATAGATTAGCACGAGAAACTCGTCGTTATTAGCTTTTTCATTTCTGAAAACTTTTCATTAGCACATAATGAGAGAAAATGTCAAAGGATTAATACTTTTTATTATTTATATATTTTTATACCGACGGAGAAAATAAAAGTCTTATTACAGCACTTAACAGAGACGCTGCCTTTAAATAACACAACACCGGTAGTTCTCCTCAGTAGTTGTGAAAGTTTCGAGATAAATCAATTGTAAATAGTAGCATTATTAACGTTTATTATACATACTTTTTTATAATTATGACGTCACGTTTAATTCAATTCTCCTTAATTGAATGTGTGACTCCGTTATCGGGAATTGCAATATCGAATTTCCAATATAACAAACAAAGGTTTTCTAATTTTGCGAGAAGACCATTTATCGATGTGTATAGTCGCACACACACGCACGTTCTTTCCTAATCAAATAATTTATTATCATCATCTTTCCTCACATACATGAAATACACAATTGTCATTTTCGAGACTTTTTTATGATCGTACATGTATAGTCCAACGATTGTCCAAGTGACGATGTCCACGATTGATCGCACAACAGTGTTCGATACATTGATTAGAGCGATGTAACGCGCTTATCTCAATCCGTCCAAAATTCCTTCTTCCTTTCCGTTTATTTTAGAGTATCAAGTAGAATTAAGTTACTTTTTTTTTGGCGTATTTTCTTTTATAAAATTACGCTACACACATTTTCTATTTGTAGAATTTGCAAATCTAGCTCTATTTAAAAAACAAAACAAAAAAATGCACCACCGATCGGTAGAGACGATCTTTTCGAAACAAAACCTATTTGGTTATTAAATTGACAATTTGTATTTGTCGATAAATAATTTTGTATTTGTGTATTAAATTATTATTTATATAGTTTTGTATCTTGTCAATAAATTACTATTTTATAGCATAAATTTTCTCTATTTAGCAAAAACAGAAAAGCGACAATACCGTATGGTAAAGCGTTCTGGTTTTACTTCCTTCAAATTGAATATTCAATTTTTTTCTCTTGACCCAAAATATTGCTTTTGTCTCAAGTCTCGGAAAAAATTTTATTACTCTTCGTTATTATACATTTTCAACGTATTACGAAACTAAGCACACGTCTTTGTAGAGTTTTATTTAGCGAAACGGTAAATGTTCACTGTTTTATTGTAACTACAGCAAAGGTATGTGTGTGTGTGTGTGTGTTAGTTCAACAAACCTGACTAAATCAACAACAAAGTCTATTGTTAGCGTTGCGTTGTGGTGATTGATTATTTTTTTCCTTTTTTCTAATTTATGTTTTTTTTTTTTCATGTTTTATTCACATCGCTATATTATTTTCATGTATCATTAACCCTTCGTAAGTCGAATCTCTAGTTACAACCGAGGGAATCGAACGCGAAATTGGGAGAGATTTTCTGCCACAGATGTAGGAAAAATGGACATTGATTTGAAGAAAAAAAACTTTTATATTTTTTTTATATTTTTATTTTTTTCTTAGTTTTTATTTTAACAAATCAAATTCAGCTATATATGTGACTTAGTTTTTAATAACCCTTCAAAGAAAACATCAAGATTTAAGATAATCAATGTAGATGTATAACATAAAAAATATGTAAGTTTACACAAAAAAAGAAATGTAAACTGTTAATACATAATTCGTAACAAAAATGTACAAAATCATGTCAATTGACAACGTGTCAGTTCAAATGATCGCGTAAATTTTTCTATTATTAATAGCGGGTAATATTTTTACAAATGTGGACACAAATTTATAGCGTAAAAATATATCAAACATTTTCTTCACAAAAATCTGAAGAACAAAAATCATCATTTTCTTTCTTAAAATGTGAAATCGTCGACCTCTGCTCAGATCACAATTGCTTGTAACTGCACACGCGTGTGTCCGTCTCTCGCATGTGTTAAAGGCGTGTGTTAAAGGCGCGGATTTTTCAATAAACGCGTAAATGTGAAACGCAATATAAAGCGCAATATAAAAACAACGATCTTAAATCTCTGACCGTGTTCGATCTACGAAGGGTTTATAATTTAATATAACAAACCGCTATAATTATTCGTGGTCACATACGGTAAACCATTTCTTTCTTTCTGTACATACGTGTTCTCTAAGACTTGGAAAAAATGTTAATAAATCGGTCGCGTATAGCGACAGAAGCAGTTCGCGCAACAATTTTTCGTTAAAGACACATGCGAAATGCAAGAAGAAAATAAAAAATACAGACATTGTCAGTCTTTTTTTTTTTTTTTTTCATATTACACAGATACAATGGAATCGCGTCTTTTTATATAGATTAGACTGTAAATGTCGCGAAAATCGTTAATTCGCAGTGTCTACAATTCGTGCGTTATTTATAATTCGAACAAGCAACAGTTTTCACTCTAAAACTTTGTAATGTAATTCGCGCAATTTATCTCACTCGAAATTATTCGAAAGCACAGGTATGTGTGTTATGTTTCGAGAACATGATTAAAATTTCTGTAAAAAAAAAAAAAAAAGAAACAACTTCGTCAAAAACGCTATACGCAAAGAATATCTACACTATACGAGGGGGAGATATCAGAAAAAAAAAAAACTGTAATATAAAGAATATAATAATTTCCGCACGTGTCCCGCACATTTTGTCTTCTCACTACGCATATGTATATTTGTTTAGACTATATCTAATGTACATGAGGCTTACTCAACACTTTATTGCACACTTACATCGAGCTGTATCCTCCCACTTCCCATTTCTTTCTCTAATAGGAAATCAATATACAAGCAGTTAATTCAGTTGTATTCACTATGCAAACGAAGAATTTCATAGGTGTGATGTTTTTCTCTCTTTCTCTCTCTCTCCCTTTCACTCACTCACTTATTCTGGTAATATTTAATTAAAATAAGGACCTCTTCGAACACACACTCGCATAGTAATCTAAAAAAATACTTGCAGATGTAATAGAATGTGATACAGATTATTAACCAACACGCACGCATATGTCGACGCGGAATATACCGTCTTTCTATGTCTCAGAAGCCTTTATATGCTCTATAGAAGTAGACACAACTCTCTCTCTCACTCTCTCTTTCTCTCTCTCTCACTCGCTCTCTCTCCTTTTTTTTCAGTTTTACTTCACACGTTTAGTCTGTTCAATATAATTCCAATTTACCAATTTGTCAGACCAATAGAATTCCAGTCACTCCGTTATTAAGTAGTCGGATGATATGAGCTTATTAGCGCCGCATCCACTGGTTCCATGCAGGACGGACAGGTCAATGAACGTAGTAACCAGTCGTCGATACAAATAGCATGGTAAGTGTGCATACAGGGAAGATAGCGCACTTCCTCGCCAGCTTGCAGCTCCATCATACATATCACGCATTCGCCCTTCTTCGCGCCGTCGTACTCCCTTATGGGCAAATGTTGTATCAGTCCTATACGCTTGGCGAGTCTCACTTGCTGCCGCATATCCTCCTCCGTGAAAGGATCCCTTGGCACCAGATTGACACCGATTCCATGACCGATGTTCAAATTGGTGGATTGCAGCTGGCGTTCCCTCGAGGCAACCGACGGGTAGTAAATTGTTTGCTGTAGAAACAAGTGAGAAATCAATTGTTACTTAATGTTTCAATTCTAATGCGAGAAAAATAAAAAAAAAGTCTACAAAATTATGTATATCGCTGCAGCTCTAATTAAAAATTACTAAGAGAAAGTGTAAATTACATTCCTCGAGTCGATTGATTGAATTTTAACTCTGAAATATAAATGTCAATTTTTTAATCTTTTTTATTACGCGTATATTCAAATGTGAAATAAACACGATAGGCAGTAAAGAGAAGAAAAAAAAAACAAAATCGCAAATCGATGAAGAAGCAGATAACAATTAAAAATCAGGGATCTAAAAAAACAAAAAAACAAAAAAAAAAAAACAACCGCTTCTCAAACTGCGTGAATTACGTTGTAGATCGGCGGTCCAAGGCCCTCCTGCGAGGATCCGCTGGTGGACACATTGGTCTCGGGATTGTTGCTCAGCAGAGTAGTATTGTCCTGTTGATTACCGGAACGCTTCAGGCAATTGCCCATGTTTGCGCGATCGACGGGCGGCTGTCAGCTCTGTTTGTCACCGTTCTCGTGTCGCATTCGCGCGATCTCCTTCCCGATCTCGATCTCTCTGTCCGTGTGCGCGCGGCGGATTCAATGAAGAAGACCGTTCAGCGCAATGACGATGCTCGATACCCGTGTGACAGCGCTTATTGCCATCTTATCTAGGCTACGTCGCTCGCTCCAGATCTCGTCCCGTCGTCGTTGCACAATAACATTCGTCACTGGACCAATGTGTGCGCGAAAAAACGCGCTCCCCGACCGAGCACAATCGAGATATCCCAAGCCAGGACACAACAATAAGTCATTCGACGCACGTATCCATTTAACGCTCTGCTCGTCCACCACCAATCGAGTCACTGCCAGCTGAGCGCAGCGGCCATAATGCAAGGCCAGGCGAAGAGGCGCATAATGGCGGACATTGGTGTCGAGTTTTTTAAATATAAATACATTACGCACGTCGACAACACAAATCGGTCGGTTGGATCGGCGTTTGTTCGTAAAAAAAATAAAAAAAAAAAAAAAAAAAAAAAAAAAAAAAAAAACGCGACAAGTTAGAAAATTTGCACGTTTTTAAATATAATTTTTTTTTTTCCACCATAAGACAGAAATTAAATCCCAGTGTGTTTCATTGGTTTCTTCCGAAACGAAACCACAGATGGCGCTCGTTGCGGTTACGTACTTGCTACGACGCTCTCTCACCCATCATACGAGTTGCTTGTCATAATTGTCTTACGTTCCGATTTCGTCTACTGATACCTGGGCTGAAGTTGGATTGCATCAGCCATATCGGTTGGATGTGCGCAGTGAATATTTTTGGACAATTGTCGGTGTTTTACACCACTTTCTTTATTATTATCTTTAATTTAAACAAATGCACAACTCCGTGGCTTGGCGTCAGGAACCCAATCCACGGTTTTAAACCTGTTATCAAAAAGACATAGAATGGCGTATGGACTAGCTTTATAGGTCTACTGAGCCAAAAGAGCACCAAACCAAACTGATACCTGGGCTCCGATTTGTAGATAGTTGCAACCAAGTTTGCACTTGTAGTCGTGTGCGGTTCGTGGTGCGAACGTGTTCTGCGGTACGCGGGCAGCCGAGAGCACACACGGTCGAAAATGGCGTCGTCGAAAACCCAACGTTGGATGGTAGATTCGGGCATTCTGCGTAAAAAGAATACCGACGAGGAATCGCAGGAGCTGTTGGTCTTCGGATACAGCTGCAAATTATTTCGCGATGATGACAAGGCGAAAATGATTGATCAGGGAAAGCATTTGATACCATGGATGGGCGATAGCACGTTGAAGATAGACAGGTCCGTTTCTCTAACCTAGACAAATTTCTCATCTAGGATATTTGTTCTCATGCATAAGACTATGAATCATACAGTAACGGTACGTTTCTCCGACGAAAACGGTTGATACAGATAAAAAAAATAAAAAATAAAAAAATTAAACAAAATTAAAAAAAAAAAAAAAATCAATTCCGACAAATGTATTAAAACCCGAGTGCTCACTTAAAATAAAAAAAAATGCAAAATAAGGTCTTCTCACATGGTTAATCTCTGGATAAGCGAACTGGAGACTGTTTAAGGCTTCCGCAGGTGTTCTCTCAGTGTGGCAGCGCGATTTATACGCGCTCTGCACGGTTGCAGAGTCAGGTGTTCTCACGACACAGCGGCTGGCCGTCTTATTCAGCAGCAAGGTGAGACACGGCGTAGACAGACAAGTGGCAGGCTGACGGTTGTAGGTAATTGTACAACTGTTCAGCACGGTATGTATATTAGCATATTAGATTTGACTCAGGAAGAATTAGGGTATATATATTGTCGCATACTTGAAATATATTACAGTTTTACATACAGTTTGTATACATTTTTCCAATAATTTATATTGTCATATCGCAATGCTTGTGCATATATATGTATACACATGTTTATATTAAAGATACAAAGATATTATGTAAATGTTTTTACTGTTATAAAAATTTTAATTCATATATATATATTGATATTATGTACATTGATATTGTATAAATTGGAATATATATACATATATATTTTTGTTCATATATATGTGTTTTTACATCTTGTGTAAATATAAAACAGTAAATTGTGTAAATAAAATTAGATTATTAGAAGCAAAATTAATGTATAATTCTGCTTACTCTTTTTTTAAAATACAAACTATACATACTATGTGTTACTCGTTAAAAAGTATTAAATTTTCTTTTACTGAAGTATTATACAATGGAGATAGAGAAAAACATTGTGCAATGTCTTTTACAGTTCCATTCTATTTCAGAGAGAAATATCGCTCGGTGGGGCTTTCTCCTTGTTTTAAAATTTTCAGATGCTGTTGGTCAACTGCCACTTCAATTTAAAACATTATCATTTTCCTTCTTTAATGGATGTATTGTATGTGTATAGATACGATGGGCGAGGAGCACTGGCCGACTTACGAATTCACGAACCACCACCAGGTGGTTTTGATCAGCGGACGATACTTACGGAAGAAGAGCTGAAAGTAGAGCAACTCTGCGATGAGGAGCGCTATCGGTCACTCTATAACAGCGATGTGGAAGAATCGACGTATCATGGTAACGCGTATTCTTTTTTTTTCAAATAATATTCACAATCCACATAAAAGAAAGAGATTTATAATCGCGTGACTATGTTTCATTGCAGAAGAAGAAATAAGACGGTTACACCAAGCGCTAGATTCTGAATCTTACAATCAAGTGGGATATAGTTACAACGAAGATGAAAACAGTCAGAAGGCCTCTGGCGAGGACTCGCAAAGCCCCAAACAATCGGAGGGCTCGCAGGAAGAAGATCAGGCATTTGTACCGCCTCCAGAATTGGAAATTCCCGAGGGGATGATCTTGGTACGTTACCTTCACTTTTGACGTATATAATACTTTTTATTGACAATTTATTTACAAACAACTTCACAATAAACATTTTTTTTTGTGTACTTTTTTGTTTAGCCGGAGACACAGAAGTTGAATGCCATTATAACGAAAACGGCGTTGTTTATAAGTCAACACGGGAGCCAAATGGAAATCCTGATAAAGACGAAACAAGCAAATAATCCACAGTTTGCGTTCCTAGCGATAGACGGGCCGCTTCATCAATATTATAAGTTTGTCCTCGATGCGATCAAGAGCGGAAAATATAATCCCGAAAAACAACCTGAGAAAGAAGAAACAGGTAAGCATATTATTATTTTATATAAAAAGTAATGTCTCATGGTAATTCATATTGACATTATTGAGTTGAAGTAATTTGAAGCAACATAAAGCAGGATTTGATTACCCACACCTACTTTGATTCTACTTAGTTTTTCTTGCCGTAAGTATTGCCACATGAATTTTTGTTAATTACCAGCTGGTGGACCACCATGCGTCAACTTATTTGATTTCTTTAATATACGCGAGTCTCATTGTTCTTTTCTCTTTTTTTTCCAATGACAGAACCCGAAGAAGAGTCAGACCAAGATGACGAACCGTACCTACATCCAAGCCTTGCGTCGTCACTTACCAAAATTGAAGCGGTATGTTTTACACAGTTTTACATTGCTCCACTTGCATGTCGTATATTAATCTGTTCTTGAAAATGCATAAGCGATTCCTGCGTTCTTGGAAGAGTGTTTTGTGTTTGGAGTAGTTCGAAATGTGGAAGATCCTTGCCGGACCACACACGCTGAATTACTTTTAGAATGGCACTCACTTGAAATTCACGGAGATCTCTCAATAGGATGAAATGTTAATAAATATTCTTCATTACTAATTTATGTGTCGAATATTTCTGCTTCCAGGGCTGATTCCGGTATGCATTGGACCTATTTGCATTTTTATTTATTCTTTTATCTGCAAAGTGTTTTAAATTTATTGCGATTCCTTTTTCTCGCGCGTGTGCGATATAAATCTCAACAATTATCTACCGCGATAATTTATCATTTTATCGTCGATGAAGAAACCGAAGGGGCAGCTTAAATAAATATAGTTAAAATTGTCACGAATATATAATAATTCTTACTACATGTTACAGTATTACGCGATATATTGGCATATGTTGCGCAATACTGTAATATGTAGTGATAATCTGAAGTAAATGCTCACAAATCTCCCTTTTATAGTCTTGTGTATAGAGACATTCTTCAATAAAAAATAACAAAAAGAACACAACTCCCGTAGAGTTTTCTAAATTTATATACTTCAGTATATAAACTGTAGGAAAAATCTAGGGTAAGAGCTAAATATAGAACGTACTATAAGAATGTTTCTTCCATTTATAGGCACCAAGCATACCAAGCATACAGTACAAGCCGTCGGCGGATTGCGCTTATTCCATGCTCGTGAATAAGATCACGGGTAAACCACCACCGTCTAAAGCACCACCGCCAGCAGATCCGGCAGTTCAGCAGCCAATCCCATCCGCAGGATACTACCCTTCACTGCCCGTACAAGTACGAAATTTGTCTCGTCAATAAAGTAGAACTGCAATTGCAATATTAATCAAATTTTTCTTTCTTAAGTTTAATTTTACGATTTTTTTTTTTCACAAAGTTAAGCTGACTTTCTTGAAGATCACGTTACGTCATTTGTGATTTATCTTGTAATTTTGTATGTTAGGGTTATTCTTATCCCGCACCCATGCAATATTCGCACGGTCCAGTTATATATGGACCAAACGGGCAGATGCAAACACCTACGACACACGGTCTGCCGACTATGCCTAACGATGTAACTGCGGCGCAAACCACACCCAAAGAAGCACCTGTGCCGTTAGTACCGTACGGATTACCTACGCAGAAGCCACTCAGTAGACCCTCCTTTATCGTGCCGCCAGCTGAGGTGCAGATTATCATCGACAAGATGGCAAGTTACGTGGCGAAGAATGGTCGCGACTTTGAGACAATTGTGAAGAATAAGGGAGATCCTAGATTCAACTTTCTGGAACTATCGCATCAGTATCACGGTTATTACGCGCACAAGCTCACAATGTGCGAGGGTGCGATAAATCCAAAAGTACTTACGGAAGAAGAGTTGCTGCAGAAGCAAGAGCCGCAGGAAGAGAAGCAGAAGAAGCTCGAGGAACTGCAGAAGAAACAGCAGCGAATGGAAGAGGTGCAGAAGCGAGTGAAGATGATACAGGCGAAGAAAAAAAATGGCGACACAAAGACGAAGCAGAGCACCGGATCGGGAAAACAGATTACAACCGTATCGTTTTCCATCAAGAAGCCAAAAGACGGAGATAGCACGGTTATAGAAAAGAGAAACGCGTTGCCACTTGAGGAGAGCGACGAAGAGATGGAGAACGAAAAAAAAGATGAGAATTCCAAGCCTGGTTCGCCTCAGGACGGCATCGCCGATGTGAATCCTACCAGCGACAAAGATCCCGCAAAATTGGAAAAGAAACCGAAATATGACGCGAAAGAACTGGTGGATTTGACGGACGACGTCTTGGAAGATTGTCAGAAGGAAATGAGGGCGCAAGAAGATCGGATCAAAGACAAACTCGTAGCGGCGGCGCGAGATAAGCTGTTGTCCCGGGAACGTCAGCTTCAGCTGGAGAGAAAGAAAAAGGCGGCCATATTTCTTAGTCATATCCAAGCACCGGTGCTTAAAACCGGTTCCGTCACTGCCACCACGGCGCATCCGAGCTCGCGAAAGGACGATTTAGACGAGGTGCGCTCCGTACCGTCACCGTCTCTCGAGGGTAGCAAAAACAAATCTTCACAGGATACAAGAACGTGTAATAATTCCTTAATGGATCGGCTGAAGGGTGCTGACTTAAGCGGCAAGAGATCGCGACCGCGTTCCAGGAGTCGTAGCGGAAGCCGCACGGACAGACACAAATTGCACAAGAAGCACAAGAAAAAGAAAAGTTCACATCGAAGGTAGTGAATTGGCCTTTTTACTTGCAAGGAGTTATTTGAGAAACAAAAAGAAAAAAGATCAATAAAAAGAGATATAGATACTCTTGGTTAAATAATAAACATGAATTATTAAATTATTACTTTGTGTGTCATTTTAGCAGTTACGATAGTTCGAGCTCATCGCGTTCACATCGGTCGAAGAAGACCAAGAAATCATCGTCACGACACAGATCTCGTTCGCGCAGTCCCGCCCACAGACAACGACACATGTCGCGACGGCGAGGAAGCAACACGAGCTACTCGGACTCGAGCTCACCGTAATGATATCACTTCGATTAAGTTTCACCACGAACAATTATTGTACATACGCTATATTCGATATATTATACGTATATAACACATCACCTACATATACATATATATATATATATTTTATATAATCGCGTGTATATTGTAACGGCAAGTTTAATACAAATTTTTGTTATATAAAATAACAAAAACGCGTACCTGCTTCTTCAGTTCTATCCAACGTGTATTATGTTATCTCTGTGCACGTGTGTACGCGCCGAATTCACATTTTTCACTCTTTTCATTTTTTTTAATTTTTCCTTCTCTCTCTCTCTCTCTTTCTCGGAATTTTAAATTAAGCGATCGGTTACACCATTACACGTGTTACCGTTGAGTTGAAATTAATTGCACTTAAATTTTTTTTTAATTTCAATTTGTATGTGACACGCGTAATGTTCCTCTTCGGTCGTTAGATACGCATGTGCTCGATCATTCCGTACATTACACGTGTCGTCGTCAAATTGAAATTAAATTGAAACTTTTTAATTTCGAATCACGAGACACGTGTAATGTTCGGTTTTCTAAGTAACATTACACGATACGAAAGACCGAGATGATTATGCAATATGTAAAGGTTATCGAGTCGGATATTTCCACGCGCAGCTCGAAAATCGCAAGTAATATCGTTTATCAGTACTGAAACGTAAATCGACCGTCATTATCGTCACATTTTCGCCAAGTCATTTATGCACAAGCGTATAAATCGTAAATAAAACGTTAGCGACGGTGTGTGTGACTGAAATTATTTGCGGAGCAAATCAAAGAGAAATAATAAAAAAAAAGAAAAACAAACAAACGTGCCACGCGCGTAACCCATAAAACGCGCAACAATTGAATCCATTTCACCGCGGCGGCGTGGCATCAATTATATTATACATTTGACATCATTCGCGCGCAATATATGTTCGTTGCGCCAAGTGTCAACTGATCGTCTCGATCGCGAAATCCCGATCCAGTTTTAACGCGGTTAAACGAAGCTATTCACCATTCTCAGTGTTATAAATCGCTGATTTATAGTCAGATGATTTAGAAATTTATATTTTTAGAAGTGCTATTATTGGCATTCACGCACGTTTGTCTCGCTGATAGTTTTGTTTTGTTTTACGATCTCCAGAACACTTAGCTTGTTTTTTTTTTTCTTTCATCGTGCCGTGTTTTACGAAATATTAACGAGCGTATGTGTATGTACGCATATAAATGTGATGTTACAAGGAAAATGAAACAAACCCTTCATTGAACACATCGCTGAAATAAAGAAATTCCGCTCGTACATTTTTTCAAAGTATCACTCGCAGAGACTCGCGCGGCTCGGTCACAATTTCTTTCATCACATAAAGGATGTCATTCATAACTGACGATAAGTTAATATTCCATATTGGTTCCAGTCCAATTTTCTGCTCTTTATCTCACAATAATTATACCATATTCTATTTTTAAAACTCCCGATTCCTCACACATTGCAATCAAGTCGTTACGGTGTTGCGATGTTTACATTAGAAGCAAAAAGACACGTTTGTGAGTCACGTTCGAAGTAGCTAATAAATAAATTCGCCCACACTGGAGCATTCAATTGTGTATAAATATTGCGCAGATTAGTAAAATATCCAACACATTTCCTGTTTTCTTTCTCTGTGTCTGCGCGTGTATCGAAACACATAAATCGCGATCTACCTATGTGTTTTTCTTTGTTGCATAATTTTTGACAAAAATAACAATTTAAAACAAGTTTTTTAGATATTGATTAATCTCCGAATCAAAGAGACAAAGTTTTGTATAAATTTATATTTGTATATTTCCCGCGTATTACATAAATAGTAAGTATTACATAAATAGTAAGTTGCGTTTATATGTGCAAAAAAAAGAAATCGTGCAATACGTAGTAAATATAAATTGCGAAAGGTCGGTATCGAAGAAGAATACAAAAATCGTTTGCTGAATTTATGTGTTTACAATATATGTGAATAGTGGGGAACAGAGGGAAAGAGAGCGAGGAAGGGAAGGGGGGAATTTGTGTGATAACGGCAACGGTTTGACATCTGTGAGCGTGATCACCACTTCGACGATGTGGGGATCAAGGGTGATATGTCTCTGGCTTTATAAATTAACTCGCAGTCGCATACGCAGGACACAAGTCAGTCAACAGTTGCATCTTCCGGTTGCAAAAACACCTTCGAACAATGTCTGCTGCGACTGCTGTAAGTACACGAGTTTTAATCAAATTTTACAATTTAGTGTATATAAATATCAAAGGCATCTGAATTGTAACTATTAAAGTTTTGTTGTTAAATGTTCATCTAAATCAAAAGAGAGCGTGTAATATCTATATAAAAATTTAGATATAATTATTTATTATTTCTAACATTTTACAAATTTTATCACATCGTTTATCTATAAAAAACTTTTTTTTACGTTTCACAACGTTAATCGTTAAACAAAACTTTTTGCAAATGCCACGAGGATCCCGGTAGTTCACTTTCGTCTATCTATTATCTTCAAAATAAGATATTTGCATTTAAGAAAACGCCGATGAAAGTGTGATTGCACAATGTAATATTGACGTTAATTCTGAGACAAAAAATCACATAGATTTTGCTGTGTGCGTCAGCATTTATCTATGTTGTGTAGATAAAATGAAACAGGGAGGCTATTATGTGTTATATAGAAATTTACACAATACACATGTACGTAAACAATCGCACAAGATATCAAGAATAAATAAATATTTTGTGTATTAGAAACACTGGAAAACACTAAGATATTTCAAATACATTTTCTTCTTGTTGTAACCGTTACCAAATGTTTGCAAAACGTCTCGGTAGAGACAACAGTACTTTGTAATTTCTGCGCGGCATAATATTTATTTATTTTACATCAATTTATATTAATTACCGATGCACAGAAACCAAACCGCTCAATCAAAAGTAGTAAGACTAATAATATAGTGATTAGATTAATTATATATCAATTATATGTCAATCATACACATATCAATGCTGATAATGTTCTACTACGGTAATTAATAGAGGAAGAAGTTGCTGATACCGACATGTCACTTTGTTTTTGTACTATATGCGCTCAAACAAAATCTTAAAACTTTGGAAACAAACTAGAAAGTGTCTTTTATCAGATGATGTCGCAGTTTTTATGATGTTTCAAGTTTTGCATCAACTGGCTTTTTCGTAAAATAAACGAACACGTCTGAGAAAGTGGGTTTCAAAACCGTATTATAAAAAAAAAAGATAAAAATAAAAGTAAAATAAAATTGTATAGAAAGCTGAATGAACACGTAAAATGCCATGTAATATTATTAATAACACATTCACTATTGTTTAAAAAAATTATTATTGTTCGAACTCGTAAGAATATGTTTCTTCGCATTTCAAAAATCCTGTTGTTTTGCTGATTTTACGGAATTTTTTTATAAAAAGTCGCGTATAAATTATAGGTTTTTTCCGTACTAACGGAAAAAACCCATAATTAATTATCTGAGCACGTATCACATTCCTATCAGTATTTAATAATAATTACGAAAGATATTGTTTCATTTCCAAGAAACAGGAAGAAGAATGTTTTTTTAGGGGGCTGTGTCAATATATACACATATCGTATAACTTTTTCTATTAGTCGATGATATCAGTTTATCACATTTTTTAATGACGAAATAATGAAAAAAATATTCTAACGTACGAAGCTATTATAATCTCGATTTATTTTGAAAGTGCGTTAATTTTTAGTTAATTTACGTACTAATTTGTATACGGATAGAGATTAAACAATTAGTAAACAATTTTTTTTTATATACGTATTGAAGAAACAAAGCCGAAATCATGTCACACTTATGGACCCGTCGGAGCACCTGCGACCCGAGCCGGTATATGATGGAAAACTGCAGAGAGAATTTCGAAATTTCGACGAAGATTCCGAGGATCCTGTCAAGGAACGCGTTCGCAAAACATACGAAGCAATGCACACCAATCAAACTGTCGAGTTTGTGAGATGTTAGTAAAAAGAAAAATTATTAATCGTTACATTTCTTGTTGGCATAAGAAGAATTCCGTTTATTTCCGAATTGCAAGGATTTGTTAAGATTTCCTTTTGACGACGCGCAGTTTGCAATTTGACAATAATTAGCACACGAATATATCAGTTATTCCGAGAGAAAAAATTCGACTCGAAATCTATGGTACACATTTTAATTGTTTATTGCTCCGAATAAAAAAAAAGGAATAACGAAATCGCCGTTCCCGTTGCAGCGCGCATGAAGAATTGGCTTCAATTCGACAAGTTTAAAATGACGGTGAAAGACGCTCTGCTCAAATTGAACAATCTCGTGGACGAAAGCGATCCCGACACCAATATGCCGAACATAGTTCACGCATTTCAAACCGCAGAATCCATCAGAGAGGCTCATCCAGATTTGGACTGGTTCCATCTCACCGGTCTGATTCACGATCTTGGCAAGGTAATAACGAATCGAATTATGTAAATCGCGCATGAAAACGCGAAGTGTAATTCGTTTTAAATAAACTCGTCGAGTTGACGTTGAATTGCGAAACGTTACAAATTGGATAACAAATTTCACTTTGCGTTTCCAGGTGATGGCGTTTTACGGAGAACCCCAATGGGCCGTGGTTGGTGACACGTTCCCCGTCGGTTGCGCTTGGGGTGACTCCATCGTGTACAGATCAACGAGTTTTGACAACAATCCCGACGGCAAGGATTCGCGTTACAAGTACGCGAAACATATTATACTTGCAAAAAACTCTGACTTAAAATTTTATATGTGTGAAAAATTATTAAAAGAAGAATATAAAAAATATTCTGATATTAAATTAAACGCAGAATTGCTTCGCGCAAAAAAAATCGAAGAAGCTTTCGCACGCAAAAATTATAATTACGTGCTGTGATTACGAATATTACGCGCGATCTGATAACTGACGATATATTGTTTTGTCGCAGTACAAAGTATGGCATGTACAAACCCAAGTGCGGAATATCCAATTTAATAATGTCATGGGGACACGACGAGTATCTGTACCGAGTATTGATACACAACAAAACCAAATTACCGAAGGAAGCTCTGACTATGATCCGCTATCACTCTTTCTACCCGTGGCACGCCGGCGGCGACTACATGCACTTTTGCACTCCGGAGGACATGGAGATGCTGAAATGGATCGTGAAATTCAAGTATGTATATATTATAAAGTTGCTGATATGACGAATCGCGTGAACTATATATATGACGAAAAAACGTCGAGATGGACTTACATTTTTCTTCGACAACACACGCATAAATTGTAGCAGTCAGTAAAAAAATTTGTTTTCTCATAGATAATAATAAATGTTATATCCTCGACAATTGATATGTAATGCAACGAAAACTTTTGCAGTAAATTCGATCTTTACACTAAAAATGGCAAGATTCCCGATATCGAGAAATTATGGCCTTACTACGAGAAATTGATCGACAAGTACATCCCTGGCACGATCGAATGGTGATCAGTTACCTTTTCTTGTAACAAGACTATATATATATATATTGACAATAATTTATAATTTATATGACAGCTGTAAGAAAATAACTTTGTACCGTAAAGAATATTTGTAATTTTATTCTTTGTGTAAATTTATAGATTTGTGCAATTTCATTCTGTAAATTTACAGATTTTTTGTAAATTAAACTATTTTGAAGATTCCATAGAATTGTTCTAACACGTATATAAGCACAAGCCAAAAAATATATTATTAGTTTGAGAGACGATATTTTTATATATACGTTACACTTTATATTTATATAAGTATAAATATTAACACCCTAATTTATACATCGAAAAATTACAACATCTAAAATAAACTATGTGAAATATTTTGAAGAAACTTTTATTCAATTTAATCGCGAGCGCGCTGTTACGCGTTATCGTTTATACATCGTTATCGACCGACGTATAAATTTTTCCGCGGAATTCTTCCTTGCGCGAACCTGTGTACGCAAATTCCGTGATCCGCGACCTCAGAGTTTCGCGGAGCGGTCGCGCGTTTCAAAGATTTGCGCGCTCATGTATCTCTCTCTTTTAGACGCATCCAATTAATTAGATCCCTGCGACGATGAAGATCGCACGCTCTTGGCCCGATTAGGTGAGTAATCCGTCCGTTAAACGGTACGCATTTGAAGGGGAGCTTGACTCATTCGCGCGGGCCAAATGGCGAACGGATTCGTGTTCTCTACTGGGAACTAGTTTGCTCATTTTTATTACCGGTGTAAATTACATAAATTGTATACGGAAAATTGCACGCGTTTCTAAATCATTCATTAGCATAATTAAAATGCGCGTCCATAAAGTTAATTTATATTTATTAATTATTAATGTATTCTCCCTCTCTCTCTCTCTTTCTATATTTATTTTTCTCTATATTTATGTTTATTGCATAAAATGCGGGCTCGAATTCTGGCCAAGGTGGTTTTTTCACCTTTCCTTTAGTGGAAATGTTAAATTTAACACGAGAGTAAATTAAATATTTATATATATATATATGACGCACAAATCAAGCATGTGAATTTTCTAAGTAAATTCAATTCGAATCTCCACATGTGTGTGTAATAATTTACACGTTCGAAAGGAAGAAAACAAATACGTCTAATTGCACGTGCGTACAATTGACAGCGTATTTTTTTTTTTTCATATCGATCTTAACATTTAGTTGTTTATTAAACTTAATATAATTTGTACGAGAAAGGTCTCAGTTTGTTCTCTTAATTCTTTTCTCACACATACTACGACAGTAGTAGCGATAGTAGTTAGTGGTCTATTTAGCAGAACACGAGGTTTCCTACACGCGTTGTGTGTCATCTGTACCACCGTACATACGTACATACATATTCTGTATATTACTAGCGCGATAGCGGCTAAACTTTTGGCACACGCCAAAATAGGGTATGTAGCGTGTAACGTGCCTAGGAAGTTTTCAATAAACCGGACGATCTCCGCTGTGTGTTCTCTCCAACGCGCGACTCCAACTGAACTCTGACAGCGTGCTTTTGCGATATCTCCTCGCTCTCGTTTTGCGAAACACCCTACACAAGTTTTGCAAATTCTATCCCCCCCCCCCCGCGATGTCCTTACGTAGAGTTTTATATGCGTAAAAAACACAAACGTGGAGAAACGAGGACAACAATGTGAAAGAAGGAGTTAACTTATTAAGGATAATGTTTTCAAAGAAGTGCAAACAAACTGAATAGCACCGCGTACAGGCTTATTACGAGCGAGCGTATCGATCGCGAGTCGTATATATCGCAAACCGTTACTCGTATATACGTACGTTAATTGTTGATTGCGCCGCTCAACACACACAAACGAAAAATTGCACGCGGGAAATATTCGTTTTTGAATCTCCATGTTGCTTCGCATTTGGTCGCGATTTGGTCTTACGAGTGTAATGTATATTTTTTTATATTTTTATTTCTCTATACTTATATCCCGAATGAAAACCTTGAAATTACCATGATTCAAAATTGATCTGTTCGTGGCAAATGTTTACGCGCTGACCGAATGCGTGACTCATAATTGTTTTTTAAATGTATCTCGAATTTAAAGAGTTTGCTTTTATGTCTCGTTTTTATGTAACAGGAATCTAAAAACAGAAGACTGTGATATAAAGAGAAGAAACTTTTCTCTCTCTCTCTCTCTCTATCTCTCTCTCGTATCACGTAATCTTACCAAATTAAACTTGGACTTGTCTGCGTTCTTGCTTCTTTGCACAAAATGATTTCTAATAGCCGCGAAAGAGATCGGAAATCATAAAGACCGTTATTATTTAATTAATGACTACACATCTCTCTTCCCCTCTTCTCTCTCTTTCTCTCTCTCTCTCTCTCTCGTTAACAAGACGAGATTATTTCGATATATCGCTGCAGCATGCGGCTTATTAACGAATCAACGGATTGCGATCCGCCTCGAGAGTAATTATCGGTTTTCTGTCTTCTCTCTCTCTCTCTCTTTCTCTTTCTATCTATCTATCTCTGTCTCTCTCTCTCTCTCTCTCTCTCTCTCTCGCAATGTACATTTTCGAAGAAAGGGAGAAGGGAATGAGAAAAGAAAAGAGAGACTCGCGAAGGGTAAAGGGCGGTGCGCGAGGACTCCGAGGGGTCCCTTCGCCGATCTCGCGCTATGTAATAAAAGACTTGACTGTGCGCGCCGCGCGCGTAGCCATGTAGTTGCTCAACTCGAAACGGGGTTACATCGATCTTCCAATGCGTGAAGGCGTGTAAAGCCGCGGAACACAACGTTCGATCAGAACGTATATAAGAAGAAAGCAATGTTTTAGCGTGAAATGAAAGAGAAGAGCGCGCGCGCGCGACACGCATCTCGTTAAAAATTTCTCCCTTATTATAAACCTGTTAACACTTGTTATAAATGCGTAATGGAAACTCGGAACGAGAGACGAGTTTCTATGGAAACGCATTAACGTTTAAATGAATTCTCGAAAAACAAATTCAATCGCTCAATCAAACAAAACAAATATATTGTGCGAATATCGAATAACGTGCGAATTTTTTTTATAAAATCAGACCGGACGCGCGTTACGCGTGCGCGTAAGACAGATTGAACAAAAAAAAAAAAAAAAAAAAACTACTTCCTAAAATTGTAAAAGAATGTGGAACTTGACAGTTATCTGTATACCCTATATTACAATGTGCCTCGACAGTTTCTCACGGCGGCTCCTTACGAAGACGCGGCTGGACGATCGAGTTCGTTTACTCCGGCCTGGAAGGGGCTTCTTTATTTTTAGTAAAGATCCACCGCGCGCCACTCCGATATTCGCTTTTTGCCCCTATACACAGCTCCTTGTGGCTTCGTATTATGAAGTTCGCCTCGCAGGACCGATCGCGCGTTTTCCTGTGTTCTCATCCACTCACGGGATTGTTCTTTTTTTCGACTCGATTCGAACGACTTCCGCTAAACTTTGTGTTAGAGTGTTTGAATAAAAACTATTATAATAAAATTACGTAGATTAAATTATGTAACGCAATAATTTTTAATATTTTTACGATTTATTGGGGTATTACTTGTGATATTACTTTTTATCATGTGTAAAACATTTTTCATTTATCTCTTTCTCTCCCGTTATTAGAATCTACCTCGGCATTCGATCCACCTTGGAGTCGATCGAGCAAGCGGAGAGATAGGGATCGTCGAAGAAGCGTAGGAGGGAACTGTGAGGGATCGTTTCTTCGAGGCGCTCCCCATGGAACGCAGGTGACTTACCTGGAAGTCCAATTAGCGGCGATTCCGCGAGGGAGAGAGAATGCGCGGGCGGTCGGCGGGTTGGCGCGCGAGTGAACGAGCTATATCGCGCGAACGTCAGGGAGGAGGGAGTGAGATAGAGATAAAGAGAGGAACCCCCGCTGAGCGCAGCGTTAGAGCTCTACGTGTTGGGCAAAATTGGCTTAGTCAGCGGCCACATTACGGGGCATTACAGAACGTTAACGGGACGTTATTGTGACAGCAGCGGCAGCATCACCTCGAAGCGCGTGTGGTTCTACGCGCACATATCCCCTATGTATATACGCGCGTATGTGTCCTGTAACAGAAAAAGGGAAAGAGAACGAGGGAGCGCTGTAGGTCACGTAGCTCGTGAATCATGCAACCTTACCTTTACCTCGTAAGCGATCGCGACTTCTGGGAAACGACGGGTGCACGTCGTACCACACGGACGTACCGCATACACACACACACACACACACACATACACGAAACGCCTACACAACTCTACGTAACCGAAACCCACACACGACGCTCGATTCTCGATATATACCTTTTCTGTTCTATGTTTCTCTCCTCTTCTCTTTCTCTCTCTCGTTCTTTCTCTTATGTCCGCGACCTCCAGATAGTCAACCCTCGCCGAAGGTCGCGGAGGCCTCAAGTGCAATGGGATACGGTGTTGCGGATGCTGCTGCCTGAGAAGGAGGTGGGGGAGGGGGAAGAGAAGCACGCTGTTGCAGTTGCAACCGTAGTTCGCGGAAATTGGTACAAGTTCAGCGAAACTGAGATTCGTGGGAGACGCGGAGAAAGTTTTGAATTTATTAATTACGAAGCAGAGAATTTCGTTCGCGCTTTGAGTTTTCGTTGGAGTTTTGAGAGAGTTTTCGCAAGAGAGAGAGAGAAAGAAAGATTGTGCAAAATGCAATATTCGCTAGAGCGAGTTTTCTCAGGAATTCAAATCTAGTAAGAAGATCTACGAACGCGCGCGAAATATTTGTGCGATTACACTTGTAATTTGCGGACGAAACGATAATTTGCATCTGTTTAATAATTTTCTATCTAATAATAATTAACTTAACCCTTCGCGAACGAACGAATGAGTCTTCCAGATGCACTTAAAACTTGCGCATCGGTGTCTCTGGTAGAAATTAGTTTTTTTTTTTTAACCGAGATCTTTGATTTTAAAGTCGCGTGGGTCTCACAAACCCACTCTGTCCAACTAGATTATTTTTGAGATCTCTGTTCGCGAAAGGTTAATAATCCAACGAACGTTTCGCGGAAACAAGATGGTTTCTGACTTCTGTCCGGGTCTTTGTTCCTCGGAATTCGATACGATCGCTTTAACGAGAGGATTAAGGCGACAGGTGAAATTTGTGACTGTGGTGATGTCAAACAGATCCGGGAGGTCGGCAGAGCGATATCTCTATCGGGGTAGTCAAATTGCGCGCGCGAATAAATTTCGACGAATAGTTTTGCTCGCTCATTTTTTTTTTTTACAAAGTACGTAAAATCCCACGTATAAAAGCGAATAATAATTCAAGCGATAAATCAATTTGAGTGAGACAAAAGTACGTATATAAGAGACGACCTACTTCCGTATCGCGTATACACGTTTTTAACGTTATTAACGGCTAAATTCGTGTGTGGGAGGTTAACGTGCCCCGCTTACCGAGCGACGACGGTACGTTTTAATTTGCGAGAAAGTTAGAATAAGGATACGCGGAAATGTGTCGAGATGTGTCGAGGTATGTGACAGCGGTACAATCCCGCAACATCGCGCGGAGCGGTTGCTCTTTGTCTCTCTGTACTTGAGAGAGAAAGAGAGAGAGAGAATGTGATTACTCTTTTACGCTCATTATCCGCCCGTTCCGGGAATCCCGCAGGTTTCGCCGTAAAATGCGTCATAGAATCAGAGCGAGTTTTACTGTCGCGCGGCGCGCCATAGAAAAATATAACAACCCATTTTTTTTCTCTCTTTTTTCTCATATTTTTAATTTAATAATTCCGGCAAAGCAAACGCAGTTTCCGGGGAATATATATTTCAACAAACTGGTTTTATCTTCGTTGAGAGGCAATGTATGTTGCGATAAGTTCTCCCTGTTTTTTTTTTTTTTTTTGTTTTGTTTTTTTTTCATTCTTCGTTACATAATATCGCGGCTTTTCCAGATATTCACAGATAAGTATATTTTCTTTTTTTTTCTTTTTTAATTAATTTAGATAAAAACTTACACACACACCGGCGCAACGTTATTACACATAATTGATCGCGCGCCGGAATTGAGATTCTATCAGCTAATGCGGCTTTTAAATGTATTATATCGGGCGGTTTTTTTCTCCGGCTCTCGCTCTCGCGAACCCGATTCATTATAATCCGGGATTCGCGTTACCACCGCGCGCGCGCGCGCGGTTGATTCGCGATAGCACACACACTCAGTGTGTGTAAGATGTATCAATCTTCTGCGGTTGTGCTTCTGGGAAACGAGTACGTGTGTCCCGGGCGCCGCCGGTGTAAAAGACAGGTGAGTTATGACATATTTGCGGTCCGGGAATCCTTCCGCTCGCCTTTACGTCGCACGTACGGGAGACCTTTCCCGCACGGCCGACCCCACGCACGCACGCACGCACTCTCCCGCCGCCCGCACACGCAGGCAGATGAGAGTGCAGTCGTGCATTCCTGATGTCTTCCTTAGGAGCGGAGCACCGAACTACGGACTCGTCAAGCCGCGTTCACACCGCAACTCAAATGCCTTATGCGTATATGTTGTAGAAAATATTATAACGCACGCTTGGCTTTGATCGTTTCATCGTCCGCATGCGGACGCATCGGAATCAGAAATTTACGCACCTGTCAAAACTAGAAGAAAAATATCAAAAATACATCAAGATTTCTACTAATTATCATTAATAATAAAGAGGGAAAAAGGATGTGATTAAAAAAAAAAATAATTTAAATCCTAAATCCCGGACATTCGGTGCCCGAGCGATTTTTGAAAATGAGATATCTTATTAACAATTTAGTGGAAGAATTTCTAAAAAATAAAAAATATCAAAACTAATGTTATTTCCTCAGTATAAAATGTTGAAGAAAGCATGAGTTTTTGCAGAATTTTTGCAACGTTTTAATCAATAAAAAGATCAATAGTCAGACATCAATGTCCGAGGTTTACAAAATACGCACCTAGAAAAAAAACATTTTTACAGAATTAGGATTAATTGAATTATACTCTTATAACTGTTTTGTTTCAAAAATTCAAAAATTTGTTTCACATACCAAAAACGTTCTTTTGCATTTTTGACAAAGAACGATCGATTTTCTGCGAAACTACGTTGAAGCGAACTTTACGTTCCGCGCGGCGGCTTAGGTATACGTATGTACTTGGAAGAAAGAACACGATCTCGGACACCTCGCTCCGATATCCGATAATGAACAGATGAGTTTCTCGAAGAATTGTTATAAATTTTGCATCTGCTTTTCCCGTGTAAAAGCGTATAAATAATTGATGTAAAACGAATTCGACGAATAAAGGACGTATAAAGTCGGAGTCGTCGGGGATGAAATTTTCAGGTGGATCGCCGAGACCTCGCGCAAGGCGAGGGAGATTTCCGGGAGATTGTCACTTCTCGCGACATCTATTATCCGGGAATCTCGCTAATGCACCGAGATTAACCGGAGATCGCATCACACGCGACCCACCGTTCTCGTTCCGCGAAAAAAGGCGAGGGACTCACGGCACGTGTGTCACGACTACCGTACGGTGGCTACGACCTTCTCCGAAATCGATCGGCGATTTCCGGGAGGTGACTTCATTCGGGGATTCCGTCGCGGTCACGCTTTCATTTAGCTTTCGACCTGTGCACACCTGTGTGATGAACGAAGAGCGATGGGGGAAAAAAAAAAAAAAAAAACGTACCACCTCATCGCCCCCGTTCGTCACGTGTGCACGTGAGACAGAGAGAGCTTCGACCCCGGAGTTGCGAGGACGCGCGTAAAGCCCGAATCGTCACGTATCGTTTTGCGCGGCCCGATCGATAGGTCGGTCGCTTGCCGCGCGTCCGCGCGTTTTGCCATGATTAATTTGACTTTCACGATGATTAAGTACATAGACTGTATACATATAATGTGTCCAATGTTTGCGCAAGCGAAAACACTCACGTGAATCGCTTCGGAATTAACCCTCTCTCTCTCTGTGCATATATATTGTTGCATAATTTTATATGGAATAAAAATATGTAAAATTTTTTTATTTTTCTATTAGTTTTTCATTTTTTCTAATATAACAAATCGAGAATAAGGTAGATCTCTGTAAAAATTGATTTACACAAAATGTGTTTTTTTTTCATTTAATATATAATTCCAAGCCGCAAAGAAATATTTCACACAATTTGAATTTTTTATTTATTGTTTTCTAACGCGGAAATTCTATAATTTTTTCTTTATTTTTTTTTTTAGAAAAAAAGTTTTCGAATAACTTTCTGACCGCAATTGAGATGATGATCGCAAGACCGTTTGCCAATTGCGGCCTGCGATCTCGACGAGAGTGCATATTCTGTAACTAACAAAGTATTTGTTACAAGATAAGTAGCGGAATTTGACGAAAGCCGAGACTGCGACACGCTCGTTATCACCGGAAGAAAGTCTAAATAGAACGTTAACGAGAATAATCGAAGACCGCGGGGTTACGGAATAATCGCGGGTCAGAAAGAGAGAAATTGCGCACAAAGCGGATGTATAATTCTACCTTCCCCTCTTCAGCGAGAGACGCGAAGATGCTCTCGCATATTTCGAAGCTCCCAGCTAATAGTGCTTTTCTATATCTTATATACATATATATAGTTCTTTTTCCTAATATTTTTGTGAAATATTAATAGCAGAAAATATCGAAAGAGGCCTCGGAACCGAACAGACGAGTCGCGGCCGAAGGCTGCTGTCCTTGAAAAAAAAATTCTCTTTCGAAGTAAGTGCAGCGTTGCACGCTCTCGCGAAACTTGATACGAAGCCCTCGTCGCGTTTGAGAGCGGCAAAAGATAAATCAACGGAAGATTGTGCTCCGAGAGACTCGATTACGCCTCGCAATTAAGCTTCAAACGGCGAAGCTGGAATTTGACGATAGAAAGAGAACTGGAGGAAGGAGGGGGGGAGGAGGAGGGGTGGATTCGATCGCCTTTTATACTTCGCCTCGCACATAATTGAACTTCAGACACGGTGCACTTAAGACGACGCGACGCGCGAGAAAGTCGAAATTTGACGAGGAATCGAGAAATCGAGTTCCTCGCGCGCGAGAGACGTGTGTGCGCATCGATCAGCGCACAGGTTGCGTTCAGAAAACACAGAGCGATTGTTCGCATATCACAAGAATTGTCACTTGTGAGAGCGAATGATACACTGTTTTCATAAATCTCTCAACTGTGTTGTGCAACCGTTGTTGCTGAATAATTCATCCATTGACGTGTATAGTTCGCGGAACCTTTTTTTTGTATATCGCGGGAGAATGAAAGTGACGACGGGACTTTGGTATCGTGCGGGAGACGAGCGTGTTAGCTGTGGCTTTGATTTGTGCGTCTAATTATCTTGTGCTCCGGTCCGTTAATTTTAATGGCTAGTTTTTTTGCGCTCGTAAAGTAGTAAATATTACAAGCAACGCTCGGTTGCTTGTTGTAATATCCAGTGACTTGGCAAAGTAACTCTATTCGCACTTCGGTGATCTCTCGTTTCGGATTTTCAAGATGCGAAATCGGTTTTTAGCGAGTCGCGACTGCCGCGTGCGAGGACTCGCGTTTCGCGAACTCTGAACACACGAAATTCCGAGAAGGGTGAAAGATTTTATACAGACAGGACTTTTGCTCGACTCGCGCAAAGAAACGCGAATTCCGTGAGAAATTTGCGTAAAACGAGAGAGACATAGCGGGAGATAATTCCTCGAAACGTGCACCGTGACTTCTGACGATGACGTCTAAACTCCGCTCTGCGCCTTTTCCTTGCGTGGTTTTTTTCGGCGGAGTTCGATCGGGAACGAGATAAAAAAAAAAAAAAGTGCGCGTTTATTACAAAATCTAAAAATTTTGATATTATTAAAATGAAAACGCGTCGCAATGAGCAATACGTGTGCGTCACTTGCTAAAATAAAATGTCACTTTTATTTGAAATTATTTTTGTTTTTTAATATATTATATATTATTATTAAACCGCGAAGTTTTCTCTTTTCTCAAATAATCGCATATTTAGAGCGCGCATATTAAAATCATAAAGATTTATACGGGGTCTCCACCTATATGTTAATAAACGCGTAAATGTTGATTTTGCGCGATCAAACATTGGTACGGAAATGTCATCGCACGAAAAATATATCGTGCGCTCTCGTTCACAGAATTAATAAAAATCTTTGTTTCTCGCAATATTTTAGATGTTATTTTAGATATTTTAATGAAAAAAACCTTTATTTATCTGTGTCTCGTGATATTTCTGGAAAAGAAATAATATTTCAAACGCGTCTCGTACGCAGGTTGACATTTTGATAAAAAATGAGATCGGCAAAAATTTCTCATTAAAAAAACGACGTAATAAAAAATATTGGTAATTATGCAGTTATACGGACTATTTTCCGATCTCAACAATTTTGACATATGTTATCAAGGTCACCTCCCTGAATAATAATATGAAGGTTTTATCCGTCGCTCATTGTTTATAAAAAACTTATGAACAAAAAAAGTTTCATGAATAAACT
>NW_018020671.1:536628-552230 GCF_002006095.1 Pseudomyrmex gracilis | reverse complement strand
GAGAGTTCAATCATCAAACTTTTTTTGTTCATAACTTTTTTATAAACAATGAGCGACGGATAAAACCTTCATATTATTATTCAGAGAGGTGACCTTGATAACATATGTCAAAATTGTTGAGATCGGAAAATAGTCCGTATAACTGCATAATTACCAAAATATTTTCGCACAAAGGCGCAATTATATTGTATTTTTTTTATATAACGTATCCATCTCCGCGTGTCCTTTTGGATATCAGAGATCTCGTGACCGGAGCGGGGCGCGTATCTCCTACGCGCGTATCGCGTGCTTTTACGTGGGAAATGCTCTTACTCACCCCCATTTCGCCGTACACCTTTTCGATGATCTTTCTCGCTCGCTCGTCTCTTCGCGCACTGCGCGGAGAGCAGGCCGGAGCCCAGCGTACGGCGACGCTGGATATATACATGCACGCAATATCAGCGGCAAGCAGTCGACACGCGGCGCTCGCACGAAGAGGATCTTGCCGTCGTGTTGTTTTCTCGCGGCTCGAGAGGGCGAGAAAGAAAGAAGAAATCGGAAAACACACAAGTGAGAGAAGTGCATGTGTGTATGTGTGTGTGTGTGTTTAATTTTTATTTGTTGTTTCGTCGTGTTGCACATACGATTTTCCTCATATGAATGAGGAAAGATATTCGCGAGATTCGTCACGAGATTCACAAGATTGGGGACCAGTTGATTTTGCGCGCGGAAATTAAAAATTGTGAACCGCGTGTTGTTGCGCGATGACGTCGTCGCTCGTGCTTAACGAGCAGCATCACGACGTGAGAGCATCTTCCCGTCGGACATCCGGTTTCAATCCGCGCGATCTTCGCCCGGCGGCGCGCTCTTAGAATGCTGTCGCGCCTCAGCTTCTAAGAAAGGTCGATCGAAGAGCCCGCTCGATCGCGCGCCCAGCGAAACGAGACCAGTTCTCTGCGGAACGGTACACCTCGCTCGTTGTCCGGACCGTCGAACGTCGAGGAACAACGCGGGAAGCACGCAGCGAGACCCCGAAGAGAGATAGATCCCAGTCGTCGAAGACACGCGGAAGCAACGCCGGAATTAATCGGAAACTGGATCGGAAATATCTGTTTTCGAACAATTTCTTAAAAAAAAAAAAAAAAATTGGACTGCAGAAGATACTGTGTGGAAGATATTGCGAAAGATACGCTTATCAGAAAACGGATAACTAATAAGAGCGCCAGTTCACTCCCGGTGGTTTCTCGATAGCATCGCGCACGGCCGTGCGCCCACCCCGCGCCCCGATAACACAAGTAGCCGGCGTGAGACCGGCCACGAGACCGTGTTCCTCTGGCTATGGGCAAGCTCCCAATAAAAAACCCCCTAAGTGATATCACTCGCGAGAACGCAAAGGCGGTCAGCGGTGAAGAAGAGGAGGAGGAGGAGGAAGAGAAGAGGACGACGTCGTCGGTGGTGATCGCCGCGGTAGCGCGATCTAGCGCGACGTATGGCACGATCGCCGATCGCGATCGTCGCGTGCTTATCACCCACGACGATGACGATTACGATGACAACAACAACAACAACGACGACGACGACATCGCCGCGCGTCGTCCGGCGTGGCCGAGTCGAGCGCCGATCGCGAAGATCGGCATTGTGCCAGAAAGCGTTCGGAGCGATCACGGGCGACGCGACGTCGTCACGCGATCACGAAGAAATACGTGGCACGCGGAACGTAACGGCGAGGAGGAGACTACTGCTATCGATGCATCGGCAGATATCAATCTGAGCGAATCGATAATCGCGAACGTTATCGATAATAATGAGAGCAGCCGTACGTTTGACGCGCCTGGCGCGTCTCGAGGGCACTGCCACGCAAGGATCGCCGACGACGACGATTGCACTTGTTGCGTCGCGATCGATGTCACTTCGTTTGACGCGCGAACGCGAGTTCGTCGTCACACAGTCGACCGACGACGTCGCGAACGAAGGAACTGGAGTCCGCGGGTCGGCGACATTTCGACAAGCCGCGGCAAATCGATCGGCGCGTCTCCGATCGATATCCGAAGGTTCGAGAGAATACTCGATAGTAGTACGGTAAATAATAATAATAATAATAATAATAATAACAATAATAATAACAATAATAATAATAATAGTATTACGACTACAATTAAGAAGCGGGAGGAGCGGGAGGATCGGTTTGCCATTCCGATTGTCGGTGGTATTGCGGACATTTCCAAGTGCAACGAATGTATCTTATCCGACAGTACTGTAAATAATGCGATAAGCATAATCGAGATCCGAGACTCGATCGGAATCGATTGTAGAATTAACGCCGAACGTACTTGGATCAATGATCGTGACTGTCGTCCTAGACTGATCGGTATTGTCGAGTCCTACGACGAGAAACGTAGGCCGTCGCACGTCGAGAACAGCGGCGACACGTTGTTCACCTCAAAATTTCTCACGAAAGTCAACGCGACGACCAAGACGAACGTCGCGTGTTGGAGATTACCGAGGCTCGGGCTCCGGGTTCTTCTTCTGGGATTGCTCGCGATGAGCTTGTTCTTCGACGCGGCGCTAGCCATGCCGTCGTCGTCGTCGTCGTCGTCGTCGTCCGCTTTGGTGGAAACGGAGAACCTCGAGAAGTTAGACATCGAGGAGTTAGAGATCCCGAGAAACGAGCTCGGCGACGACGAGCTGGAGATCATCAGGAAGAGCATCGTGCAAGGTCTCGGACTCCAGAGAATACCCGATCCTTCCAAGGTAGGTTTTGGAGAAGTGATAATAATCTCAACAAAAATATGTGTATAATACATATATATATATATGTACGCGAAGTAATAGAATCTTTTTTTTTTTTTTTCTAAAAAAGAAATCCCCGGCCTTCAACAAAAGATAAGGAAACTTGCTAAAAAAAAAAAAATGAGGTCTACTCGTATGTCAACGATTTATTGTCCGCGTAATGAAAAAAAAAAGTCGATAAATTCTAAATTATTACGACGATAAGCGACAAACGCGGTGACGATATGTCGCGTTCGCGTCTTCGAGTTCGTTGATCGACGTTTTCTTTTTGAGTCGCCGACGAGATGGTCGAATAAAAAAAAACTTCTTACGCTAGAGAAGCGAAAAACTTCTCACGACGTGCGCGCGTGTGTGTGTATGTGTGTGTTTATAAGATTTGGGCTGTTAAAAACAAGACACTCTTTTTAAAAAAACACACACACACACACACACACACTGGTGATTGGAAACATTTTGACAAATGTCGCGCGAATCACTTCACGATTTATTGTTGCGCAACAATAAATCACATCATCGTCAACAAAACGCGCGCATCCTGGTATTTTTTATTATATTTCGCACATGTGTGTCTTGCGTATGTGTATGTGTTGTTTAGAAATCGTTTAAAGATCCATTTACCCCAACGAGTCTGGGATTAAAATGAGCCGCGCTCATGAGCGATTAACGCTCCGCTCTTTTTATAAGATTTATAATTATAATACCTGCGATAGTTAGATAGAAGATTTTTACTCGATCAAAGTTAGCTTTTACAAGCGACGTCCGACGTAACCGTCCGAAAATAGATCTTATAAATTATGAACTTGTGCACACATAGTGTGCGCGCACACGCTCAAGTTACAGTCCTGCTCCGAAAGTCTCTCTTCAAGGGTAAACAGCCGGTATAAATCCAGGTGTCCTCGCGCGCGCGAGCGAGGCATTTGCTGGCCGCGCGCAAACGTAATACTACTCATTGATTCGCGTGTGCACACACACCCCTCCCCTCCCCCCCCTTCTCATCCCTCATATTACGGTATTTATAGATCGTCCGTAAATCATACGAACCGATCGCGGAGAAACGCGCCCTACGTCCGCACGCGAAGTACGGTAGACTTTCGCGGGCGAGAACTCGCGAGGGGTTCGTTGACATCTCGTCGGGTTGGGCTTGGGAAAAAGAAGAAGAAGAAAAAAAAAAAAGAAAAGGTTTAGCACGTAGCTAGGGAGCAGCGCGCGCGCATTTACTTTGCCGGGCCGCAACGGTGCAGCCCGGACTGTCCGAACGATGAAAAAGCGCAACAATATAACGTTGCACCGGCGCGAGAGACCCGCGCGTGTGACACGTTGCGTGGTCTCGTCTAAGATCATTAGTCTCTTAAAATACTCGCGCACGAAACGAAACCCGCGCACGTCGGAATTCTTTAATCCCCTCGACCCTTCCACCTGATGTTTTTTTTTTTTTTTTTTTTNTTTTNTTTTTCACCGCGTGTTGTTTTATCGCGCGCGTGCATTTTTTTTTGTTTTACTGGGGGAAAAAAAGAGAGATTTACAGGGTTTTGTTATAAGGAAACGCGCGTTATATAAAAAGAGTTTGTTTTTCTCCGCTAAGAAAACTTCCTCGACTTCGCGCGAACGAAGCGACGAAGGGGTTTCTCGTTCGCGTTGCGTTTGTACTTCGCGGCGATCGTGTATCTTCGAGATTATAGGCGCGAAGTGTGAAGAAATCGGCTTTGTGTTCGGAAGAAATCTCTCCGTTCTTTTCGGTAACTCTTTTGCGCCAGGTGTACTCACCGCGCGCGCGCGCGTGTCCGCGCGGAAACGCGACGATCTGACACACATATAGTATATTAGTATATATACGCGCTCACTGTTTGCCTAGACTCGTCGCGCGGCTATAATAATCGCCGTCCCTTTGTCAGTGCCGACCCGAGTAAACAGTCTTACGACCGAATGCAATTCCTGTCGTAGATAACGACCGTCACGCGCGCGCGCGCGCGTGTGTTGCGAGAGAGATATTACATTACGCTCTCATCTCGTTCTCTATATATTACGCGGCGGCGAGCCGCGACGACGACGAAGCGGGGCGTGTACTTCGCATCATCGGTTGATTTACCGCCCTATTGAAAGCCGCGGCCTCTCGTTTAAGGACGAGAGTCTCTCGTCTCTCTTTCGGAACCCGAAAAAGCGGTCAAGCTTTAATCGTGCCTTACGGGAGAAAGTTGTCGGGAGAGAAAAAGATTGCAAATTACATAAAAAAAAATAAAACGACTGTAAGATATATTACACTTTTTTCGAGGCACTTTGCGAAAAAATCCGCACACAAAAACACACACACACACATATATATATATATATATATTTATTTATTTAGGACGGAAAAAAAAGATGATATATTTGTTAAGTTAAAAGATGTATTTTCGCGTCGTGACCTCCTTCTTGCGAATTTCAAGATTTCTATAAAAATCGTCGCGGAACGATGACATTCTGTAAAAAGTATTTTCAGGACTCAATTGTCTCTCTCTCTCTCTCTCTCTCTCTTTCATTGCTCTTCTCTGGGTTTAGAAGTAATTTTTTTCGAACGGTGACTTTTTTGAAAGATGTATTTTCACAACCTCACCTCATTCCCGCGATCGCGCAATTTAAATAAAAATGATCGAAGTGATCCGCGTCGAGAGAGAAAACTGTATTTTCAGGCCACATCTCTTTTTCTCTCTTGTTTTTTTCTTCCCAATCATTTCTCGAATCGCGGATCTTTTCGGGATTACGGCATTTCGAAATAACACACCCCCGGGGCGATGTGTGTGCGTGTGTGTGTGTCTTATTTCTTTCGATCTTCGTGACACGTTTTGCGTGTCCCGCGCGTTGCGACTCACCGTGTGAGATCGAAGAGGTTCCGTCGCGCGCGCGGCAGAAAGCCGTCCGTCCGTCCGTCCGTTCGTCAAAAGGAGCAGCAGAATGAACCCGCGCGTAAGAGGCAAAAAGAAAAACGGAGACAGAGAAGTCGACAGAAGGCCTCGAGGTGCGAGAAAGGACGAAACAGAAGATCGCGACTTCGTTTTCGTCTCTCTTCCCTCTCTCTCCCCTCTTTCTCTTGTCTCTGCCGCGTTTCGCTTGAACGCGCCCGCCCGTCGTCGTCGTCGTCTCGAAGGGCTCGCCGCTGACGCATATGCGGCTTTTGTTCTGCAAATGCACCCCGTCGCCGGCATGTATGTACAAAGTGAAAAGAGAAGCCAACGACGAGACGGACGGACGGACGGCGGCGCGACGACGGCGAGAAGTCAACTGCTACTTCGGCTCGTCGAAGAAGGCGGGGAGAGAGATCGATGCCGTATTATCGTAGATTCCGTCGCGTAATTAAGTGTGTCAAGGAATACGCCTAGGCGCCTCTGGCTTATGTGACAACGACGACGACGACGACGACGACGACGACGACGACGATGAGGACCACATTCCGGAGAAAGACGTTCAGCTGGAAAACCGGCGGGACAGCCGCCTGGAGACACCGATTAATTTTAATAACTATATAACGTCGTCGTCGTCGTCTGTTGATCTTTTTTGCACGCGACACGCGCGCGCGCGACTGTAATAAATATGTATTACGTTTAAAGACAAGATTTCTTTTCAAACCGACGAACGTTTTACCGACTCGAAGGATTCGAGTTTTTGAAGAAGTTTCTCTCCCGTCTCTCTTGATCTCAGGTAGAATTGATTAAATTTGAAATCGCCGGGGGGCGAGTTTGTTCTTCGATCATTGTTTTATGCGTCGTCTCTAAGCGATTGGTTCTAACGTTTGCGAAACATTTCAGAAAATCTGTGTCGCGCCAATAAAGAAGATTGAAGATTCTATAAAGATCTTCCTTTGCGACGCAAATTGGGAGAGATATAAATCACATATAAATTGAACACTCTCTCAATCCTTTCAGTTAACGTTTAATGACAACGTCGTACCCGATTACGTTCATACGCAAAAAATTGCAACTTTTTTCGCGCGGCCCGGCGCAAAGGGATAAATTCTCCCGGCTCTCACTTTTTTCGATTCTTTAATAGCGTTATTACGCGGCGGAAAAGTCTCGCGGTGTGGCCGGTATACGTCATCGTGCTTAATAGCGTTCTTCGGGACCGGCCGCGACACGGCGGTAGCATGTGCCGACAGACCGGAATACAGTCTTCGCCTGCTGCGAAATTACACCGCAAGGCGGCTTGTCATTATCCAATCCCGAGCGTTTTATTCGATGCGGTCGCGCGTTTGTTGGATCGCCGCGCATTTAAAAAAAAAAAAAGACGAAAAAGCAGCGCATTCCTCTTCCCATCCACCCTCTCCCCCCTCCCTCCTTACCTGAAAAAAAATACGTATCTTTCTTACTTTCGGTCAGTGAACCGCTTCAAATGTGTATTAGAGATCCTCTCTTTTTGCGAGAAATCCAATCCGATCCTTCGATAGTAGCCAAGTCCAAGTTTTTTTTTTTTTGGCGAATTTTGATTGTTTACTCCGATGAAAAGTGACGCAGAAAAGAATAAGGAAAGAATCTACTGTTTTCTCTCGTCTTCGTCTAATGTTAAAAAACGTAATAAATGTTGACTAATCGACCTTCACCTAAGAAGAGAGAAAGAAGTAGAATATACACAAACAAGCTGCAGTATATTTTTTTTTCTCAAATGTAGCCGGTTTCTCGCATTAAAACAGTGAAGCATTAAAACGCGGAGATATTCAAGAGTACAACACACAGCGACGTCTGTGTCATTTGATCTCTTAATTTTAACAAATTCATGTTATATTTAATTAATCAATGTTACACATATTAATTAATTAATTAATTAATTAATTTTAACAACAAAATGTTTCTGCTTACAGTTAATACTTGTACTTTCAACTGTGTGAGTATTTTTACAAATTGGTTTTTTTTTTAAATGTGGCGCGCGCAACATTTGTTAATCTTCCGCGCGCGCAACAGGTGTCACACGCATCCCACGTGGTTACATCGGCTTCAGACGGAATTAATATTTAGTATTTACAAACGCACATATTTCATCAGTCGTAATCCACGTTAGAATGTTAATTTATACAAGAGAGAGAGAGAGAGAGAGAGAGAGAGAGAGAGAATTCAAATAATTCAAATGAATCTTAACTGAAATATACAGTCGATCGTGTCTATAGATAGATAGATAGATATATACGTATCCTGCAGCGAAGCGTAGGCGGTGTTCGTCTTCGGATATATATATAGCGCGCGAAGCACACAATTGAAACGAATACCTTAACGTTATCGCTATCGAAAAACGCGATTACTCGCGCGTATACGATACGATTCACACAAGAGCCTCTCAGCGGGATTATTCACTTCAATTAAAATCTCAATTTGAATGATATTAAAAAGGTGAGACTTTTTATAAAAAAAAAAAAGAATAAAAACAATTGTTTTTGCTTACAAAAAGATTTGCTAACATCTCTCTCTCTCTCTCTATCTATCTATCTATCTATCTATTTATCTATCTATTTATCTATCTATCTCCGTCTCTATCTGTGACTTCTCAAATCGGAAGATTCTTCCAAAGATGAATCGCGAGAAAGGATCTAACGGTTCACCTTAAAGCTTCGATATTGTGCGAATAGCGGCACAACGCGTCGCTGTACAACATTCTCGGACAATAAATTCGCGGTTGGTGCAAACACAAACAAAAAAAAAAAGAGAAAAAGAGAGAGAGATCGAGATCGAGATCTAAACGTTAGCGAGAAAACGAAAAGGAACGTCGGAAATTCGTAATTCAAACCGGGACGACGGCGGCGTGGCGTGGCGTGGCGGCTTGTCAGGATCATTGGCGCGTATATTCGCAACGGCGCAGCGGCCCGGCGTTAGGACAAACGTGTGGGTGGTCGGGTCCGTCTTCTTGCCCCACTTTCGCTTACGCATGTACGAGCACGTGCGTTGCGAGCCGTGCTGTTCCAGCATGCTCTCGCGTAATAAGTGCCGAGGCGAGCGAGCGAGGCGTCCACGTGCGCGGCTGGTATACGCGCATTCTTGCGTGCATACTATGTACGCTACGTGCGTGCAACATTATTAGCGATATTTAATACACGCCTAACCAGTTTCTGCGACATGACGACACGTCGTTGTTGTCGTCGTCGTCGCGTCGCGTCGCTTGCTTGTGCTCTCGTCTTCCTATTATGAAACGTGAAAGCCGACGAGACCGCACAGTTAGCCGCCATCTGCCGCGATGCGAGAAAATGCGCGGAGAAATAAAAAAAAAAAAAAAAAAAAAACATAAGAGATAAGCTCGAATTTTACCGATACACGGCAAAACGAGATTTCACATTTTTTTTTATTTTTTTATTTTTTTTTTAACGATATCATTGAGTTTTGAGATTTGCGGATTTTTTGTCACCGCGTCGTACAATCGGAATGTGACTGTACAATCGATTAGCGATGGTAGAAAGTGCGGTAAATTGGAAACTGCGGTAGAAACTCTAGCGTTTTTGTTATTATTAAGTATCTCACAGAGAAATACACGATTGTGAAGAAGATTTTGAATATACCGTAGAGAATACCGTACGGAATTCGATTTGCACGACAGGATTTATCTAATAATAACAATCGAAGAGCTTATCTTGTCCCGGAAGGCACGTGTCTTTTCAATCATTACGCGTTCTTATCTCAACGCAAAACTTTTTATCCGAGTCTATTTCCGCGCTTGCTAAATTCGTTCGTTATTTTCCGAGAACTTACACTTATACTCGCGATAATATATATCAAGCTTTCGTTGCGTGAGAAATCAACAAGAATTTTGCGCTCGCGCGTGCGCGCGCGTGGGTGTGTAAAGATTGAATTTATATGTATTTTATATATATTTTCACACACATTTTTTTTATTAACTCGCTAAAGATAAAAACACGATAAAATACGAAAGATAAACTGGCAAGTTATATGTTGTCGTTTTATATAAATCATCATCAATCTTTCATTTTGAGGTTGAGCAATATATTATCTGCTGGTGTAAAGTTATTAATAATATAATGTCAGTTATGTTACAAGGTGCACATTACATCCGAGAAGGAACGTTTAATTCATTTTACATGTGCAATTGAGAAGCAAAAAAAAAGTAAAAAAATAAACATTTCAATGCGTGCGAAAGAGAATACGCGCGGCGTGTATTCATTAAGAACTTAGGAAGTCTCTCCGCGCGTTACGGTGCGTCGATGGCATTAGCGGGAAATTACATGATCCGCAACACCGAGAGAGAGAGAGAGAGAGATACACAGGCTCTATCAAGGATTACAACAATTTAGAATTCTGCAGATACATCGCGAAGATAGACATCTCTTGTATATAAGAGAGTTTCTGCGAAAAGATTAACCTTTAAATAAATGACAACGGTATACATATCCACGACCACTACATTCTCACATCGTGTATTTCGATATATGTCGCGTGTGATCTCGCGTGGCGTAAAAAAGAGAAGAAAAAAAAAAAGAAAACTGGAAAAGGACGTATTTTTGTTTCGTTCCGGTGTCAAATACGCGGGGGGGCTTGTAAAATAAGATTTACACAATGTATCTCCGAGAACGGAGATGCATACAATGCGTCACGAGATGCACGAGACGTTTCACGGATTTCGCTTCGTTATAACATCGATGTGGCGATTTTACAATCACGTGCCCCGTGACTCTTTCAGTAATTTCTTTTCGACAGGCGAGTTCGGTGCTGTGTGTGTGTCTGTATGTGCGTCTCACGATGTGAATTGTTCATTATAACACGCTTTTATATAAAAGAACGTCTAACGATTTAAAAGTCCATCGTACTTTTGCGCAACGTAATAGAAACATATAGAGAATGAAAGAAAGAGAAAGAGAGAGAGAGAGAGAGAGAGGAATGTACGAGCCAGAAAGTACAAATTGCCACGGAGGCCGATGTAAAACTCAACGTCGATTATTAGTCGAGCAAATCTTTTTGGTAAACGAGCTACCGGGCTCGACCTTAAAAATGGCGTCGTTACAACGATGTTGCGGTCGTATGAACATTTATCTTCTGACCTCAAATTCGATCTCCGGCGAAAGGCAAGTATTTGCATTCCCGAGCCATTCGACGGCGTGATTAAATTTTTCTTTCTTTTTTTTTTTTTTTTTGTCCACGTCGATCGGCTGTTTAAATCGTTTCTGTAGTAGGTACTTCACTCGTGTTCCTTGTTCTTTTGATGAATGAGAGAGAGATTTATGACCGCTTCTCACGTATAACGCGCTACGACTATACAAACACGTACGTCGAGATTACACGTATTCGGTTTAATTAGACAAGACAGTTTAAATTTGTTTATACCCGACCTCTATAATATGTTCATGAGTGTTATTTTTTCAAACGTTTCGATAAAGCGTATATATATTTTTCTCGACAAACTTTAATTACACTTGTACCCATCTACTTAAATGTTAATTATTAACTGATAAAAATCTTCAAGTAAAAAGTTGACAACTTGTGTTATTTTTTTTTTTTGAAATTTTTCTGACATATTACTTCATCAAAAAAAAAAAAAAAAAACTCGTGAGATGTTGACAATGTTGCTAACAGGGTTCTTCAGAAAACAGCTGTCTTGTCTTCAAAAAAATTTTTTGCGTTCGTGTGCAACCTACCATAATTTTTCTAAATTATATTTCTCGCCGCTCATTCTCCAGACACACACTCGCAGAAAATTTTATAATTACATATTTACGCTCGTGTACGGTCGTGCAACAGTTTTTTTTTTTTTTTTTTCGTGGATCGAGTTGACCGCCATAAATAACGATCGCGAATTAACGCGCACAGCCGGCGTTATAAATAATAATTGCCGTCGATCGAATTTATTTAAAGTTGCCGCGCTTTCTCTCCCTCTCTACTCGAAAAGTTCCGTGCCTATTATAAGATTCCGGTTTACATATACACATTTAATTACGCGATTCGTCACACAATGTTGCCGACGAACGACGAGGAAGTTGATCCTGGTCGATTCGAAAGTATATACTCGGGCGATGAGTAAGATTTTTATGCCACGACAGAGAACGAAAGAACTTTAAGACAACAAGTCTCTGTGAGAGTGTCGCTTGGAAATTCCGAAACGCGCCTTGCGAAATCCGCGAGTAAGCGGCGATCGGACTTAGGCGGTTAGTTCTGGATACACACGTGTGTGTATGATCGAATGTGCCGGATCTCAAAGATCCATCCGGAGGAGTGACATCTGTCATCGTCATCTCATCGCGTTTCCGTCATCCCCGGCTATCAATGAAAGGCCGAAGGTCGTCACGAAGAGAAATTTTATCGACCGAAAATCGATTAATATTCGTTTTCTCGACACGCTGCGGGAACGATTGCTTAATAAAAAAAAAAAAAAAATCAAAGTGTGCCTTGAAGTTTTAATTTCAGACTCTATAAATATTTGTATCGCAAAAGAAGTTTCAAAAAAGTCGCGACAAATGATTAATTTTCACTAAAAAACAAAATTCGGTCGTTTATTATTATTATTTTTTTATTTTTTTGAGAAAAAGAGAAAGTACACTCTTGTGCTATTTGTTGTTTTGTTTCTTGCAAAAAACGCGAGGAAAAAAAAAACGCACAACTTATTAGAACGGCTACGCGACTGTTCAAAAGTTCCGGTTCGACGTTCGGATTAAACGACCAAGTTTATGACGTTTAAAACCTGTGCCGCGTTATACGAACGAGAAGCAATGTCGCCACAACGTTTAAAAGCGCCTCAAGGTAGAATTCGATCGGAATCCTTGATGCGGAATTCCGTGATTACAATCGGTAAGGAGGTGTACAACAAGGAGTTCAACTACAACGAACTGTTGAGGTAAAGAAATAAAATCGTGGGAACCGCTAATTGGATCTTCCGATACAGATTGTTTCTCTGTGATTTTACTTTGCGTTTTACGGTGGCCGGACAGATAAACCGACCGATTAATCGTTATTATATTAGTCATCATTAATTGCTTTCGGTTAAGACCTAATCTAACCCAAGACGTGCATCGTTTATCATAATTCCTTGTTGCGCGCGCGTTGTGTAACGCGCGTCTCCATTAAAAACGCGTCTCCGTATACATGATCCGCGTACTTTGTTGGAATTTACAAACGTCATGTATTAATACTTTGTTGCTGCGGGAAGAGAAGAACGCGTTTAATTTTAGAACGCGTCAGACACGGACATTAGAGACGCGGACGGGTAATACCCGTGAACATTATACCGCACAAAAAAACTAATATTATATTATATATTTGTCATCTATAATTTCATCTGAAAAAAAAAAAAAACAGCGTGCTGCTAAGAACACAAATTGATGGATAAAAACACACTCTTATAGATCAATCCGCTAATGAATGTTTAATTAATAAAAGGATGATATTTTTCTTATATTCTTTTTCTGATCGTCGCGACTCGAATCGACTCGACCGAGTTTGTTTGTCCGAGAAGTTTGTCCGTACAAAATAATCAAGAGCGCACGTTGTCGTAACGTTGTTATTACATACGCCGCATGTCGATGTGTCACACAACTCGATGAAAGAAGATCGTCGGCTCATATATCTCACGCGACTCAAGTCGCGTCACTCGCGAAACGCATAAATTTTCAAAAAAGATAAGAACCGCCTGGCGTGTTTGTGAAACGGATCGGATATTTATGGGATTTACAACGACGATAATTCCGGCGTCATTCCGCCCGGGATTTATCGGGCGGACCGTCACTTGGGCAACATTGCTTTCTTGTTAGGTCTTTAAATTGACCGGCGTGCGATCGTCTCTCGAGTCGGATCGCGTCTCGGTGCCGTCCATACCCGCGCGATAAAGCATCACGCAAGTTGACGTATAGAAAAAAAAAAAAAAAAAAATGTGAAATTCGTCGAGCACGCGGTGGTGCCGGAACGCGTTTTTTTCATCACTCGCACGAAATAATCCGGATACACACGTCACGGTTGTGATCTGTGCAGTGAAACATTTGCGCGAGATACATATTATAATCAAAAATAATATTTTATTATATTACATTACAATTCGCCTGCAGATCTAAAAAAAACAACCTACGAGTGATTGCAGACTGGGTCTGTGAGACCCAGCACGCAACTTTAAGATCCGAATATCTCCGCGAATAAACAATATTTTTTTCAATTTATTTGTTTTGAATAAAAAATTTGAACGATTCTGCGTCGATCAAAAAAACAACAGATCCAAAAAATCTCTAATTTCGAAGATAGTTTAAAAAAAAAACTAACTTCTAGAAACGCCGCAATTTTTGAGTGAGGTCTGAGAGATCTAATCTGCAGGCGCGAAAGGTTATAAATAATAATATTGTAATTTACGTAAGTACACGAGAACATCTAATGTGGTATGTTATAGCTGGATAGACTCTGTTAAAATGACTTGCATGAGAAACGCCGGCAAGTCCGACACACTTCTTTGTGCGTACTTTGTTACTTATATCGAGATCGAGCAACGAGCGTTACAATACGGATCTATAAAACTAGCATTCTATGAATTTTCTTTTTCTCGAGAACGTCAAAAGAGAGAAAGAGAGACAGAGACACAGAAAAGAGAGATAGAGAGAGAGAGAGAGAGAGATCTGCATTCGGTTCGGAATCGTTCCGAGAAAGACGAATAAATATCCACGCTTTACGCGCGAACGGAAAAGGCAGGGCCACGGGAGAGACAACTCAATAGTCCTAAACCGTTATTTACAACCCTTATTTAGCATCGCGGGGAACGCCACGATGTTTATCGTGACGTTTCTTTCGATAAACCTGCTAACGAATCTATTAATCGGTCTCTCGATCGGCCTCTTTCGAGTTTAGCGGCACAATCGCGGCAACATAATCCTCGAGAATTCTCGAAAATATTCTTTTACGAAGACTTCTCTCTCTCTTTCTCTCTCTCTCTCTTTTTATGTTTTATACGCGCCGTATAAAATATTTTATCTCTCACGAGAGGTGTGAATATATACAGTGTGGTATTTTATTTTAATTAGACAGACTCGTTACGAGGATGTACAATGAAAAGTTCGTTAAAAATAACGTGTGAAATTTATTACATGTCGGACATCTCGAAAATCTTACGTTCGAATCGTTTCGACGATCGTTCCACGACACCGAAACCTCCGTACGTTAGTGTTTTTTTTTTACATACGCCCGTTGTTTGATCGCGCGAGAAAATTCCGTGTCGGGGAAAAATGACCGAAAGGATCGCGGACCGAATCGATCCGAATGACAAGAGAGGACACGCTTTGAATCGACGCTAACGAGATTTACGATTGGCTTAAATTTTAAGAGAAAGCGACTTTCGACTGGACGGAACCTTCGTCGGGTCGCGCGTAGAAAATGCCCGAGGGAATGCCCGGACGCATTAATCCGTTGTGCATTTATGTTTATTCTCAAAACGTTGGTATGTACACGCGCGTGAAGGATGAAAGAAAAAAGAAAAAAGGGATAACGCGCGCCACACGTGTCGACCGTGAGGCCGCGCGTGAAAATTTCTCACGGTGTTTTTCAACGCCACGGGAAACGCCGGTGTCGACAGAAGGACTTGTCGATTATTAACGATTAAGTAACGGTCGATGTCGAGATGCGATAAGGATAAGAACGCGGACCCGAGAACGAGGAACCATCCGAGGTGCGCAATTATTATTGTTACCAACGATAATTATGGTTACTCGTGATAATTGCACGAACGATTCTATACAAAGTCTGATTTAAATGAGCATCGATTATATCGATCGTAGGAAAAAAGGGAATGTAATTTTCTACATATATATATACGATTCGATTCAATTGTCTGTAAAAAAAAAAAAAAAAAAAAAAAAAAACAACACACCGTTATTCCCGAGTCGGTGGCGAACGGAGTAGTAGAGCTCGTTT
>NW_018020671.1:531978-536596 GCF_002006095.1 Pseudomyrmex gracilis | reverse complement strand
TGTAAAAAAAAAAAAAAAAAAAAAAAAATGCTCGACAAATTGCACGTTACAAAAACACACTTTTTTCGCACTTTATTATTGGTTCGGTCTGTGCGAAACTTGTTGAAATAAAAAATTTTACATCGACGCATTTGATAAGAGAAGAGTTTGAGACTCGACTCGCGCGGTCTACGAAGAAGAAGAAGTGCGTGGTTCCGCTTTTGCGATCGTTCTCATTAACAGTATAAATAGCCTAAATGGTTTTCTACTCCAGTGAGATGTATACTCATTACGATTTATCCGCTGCGTCCGAGACGTTCGGCGCGCGTACGTCATTATCCGAACGACGGCATCCGGATATCTGTCATTGACCGTGCGCCAATCCGCAGAAGAACCCGCAATTGAAGACATCCGGGACACGTACGTGTTGCACAAAATTGAGACTTAGGCGCTAATCGCTCGGCTCCTGGATCCCGGGATCCCCGTCGTCTTCGGTAAAAAGGACGAGAGACCAGAAACCCCGCCTGCTTCGCCTCGTTCGCACGTCTTCGCCATTCATTTATTTTTGCGAACAGCGTGTGTAAGCAAACTAAACAAATCGAACGTCAAAACGCGCGCACGGATATAGAGGGAGAAAACGCGCGCAATGTTGCAACAATGCATATGCGTGTATCCCAAGGACGTGACGGCGAATACCTAACCCTCGAGAGAATTTTTATAAATTCCCGCTTCAATCGAAGAAGTGAGCGTGCAAAAATGTTCGTTTCGATCGAACGTTTGACAATTGTCGCTGTTAATTATCGGGAATGTGGATTTTTGAAGATGTTATTTCTCATTGACATTTTTCGAAAACAATTTCTCCGTCAAAAACCAGAAAAAAAAAAAACGATGAAAAATGTAAACATATCGAGTCTTCTCCCCCTCCCCCCCCCGTAAAAATTGTTCTCCGTCACGTTGCAAACACATATGTTGTAAACGTGAGACGTGGCATTGATAACGTTGCACAACTCTACAGAGAACCGCTGAGAGAGAAAGAAAGAGAGAGAGAGAGAGAGAGAGAGAGAGAGAGAAAGACTATTAATGTTATCACGCGTACTCATTGACACATTAATTTTTATCAATATAATATTGCAAATTCCAATTTACGCCGTATCGCAGAGAGTTTCCGCATTTAATTAATCATTCACATAATCCGCCTGGTTGTTTTTTTAATCGAAATAATTTTGATAAACACTCTAACGCGCCAATATATAATAATCTTCGATTCACAGACGACTGGAAGAAACTTAAGAGACAAAGAGTTCCGTTGCGAGAGAAATCAAGTTATCAGGTACACGTGTACTTGATAAATTAGTTTTTTTTTATTGCATTGTGAATAATTATTAGACAAAATAATTCCGCGCGCGGTCTGGTAATTTGCGAGAACGGGAAGATTTTTGTTTCGGTGCACTTTTTTGTGCGCTTTAAGAATTTCTCACCCGCGGTCACAGTCGAGCACCTTTGCGAACGCGCTTTCTAAATTCTCAATCGCGAATGAAACATTTATTATTTATTAAGAGGATTAGAGAGACACGAGCATTGTATCACACACAGCGCGCACTCGCGTTATATTCTCACGATTTGAGAATTCTCACTTTCCCAAGTTTGCCGGACTTTGACTTGCGAGTTGTTGAACTCTCTTCGCGAGAGTCAAACGCGCGTATATTCATCGATAACGATTTTTTCAATCGTAAACACCATCGCACCAGTGACAGGTCCACGTTAATATTGCGCACGGATTTCGCAACGACGGGATCACATCGCGATACGGTGTCGCGTGTACCGTTGTATGGTATATATATATATATATATATACGATGTATATTTTATAGATGTCATTTATACACACACATCGTATATATAATGACGTCTCTTTCGCGCGCGCCGGTGGCTGACGTCGACGCATTAGCATACAAAAAAAAAAAACCGCGTATATTAATAAAAATTATTAAACACAACTTATGTGTTTTTTTTTTCTTCCGCAACGCGACGCAACGTTCGTCACACAAGCGGGATGTGACCAATTACGAAAAGTAATTTGGTGATTTGTAATAATTGAAAAAAATTGGGGTTGTTCAGGAGAAGTGCCAGTTTATTTCCCAGGCTCGTGACTCACTCACGCCCCCCGGGAGGAGAACCGTCGCGCGCGCTGCGACGGTTCTCGCGTACCTATACGTACCGTAGTAATTTCTCGCTCCGCAAAGTGCCACACAATTTGCGAGTCACGAATATGTTTTCGCGCGCCACAATTTCCCCGACCGGAACGCCGGCCGCGCGCGCCGCAGTTTAAGCGCAGCACTTGATTCTCAAGACGTAGAGTATCGTCGTTAAGTGACCCTAAAGGGAGGACTGCGGAGGCGTCGCCGTCGCCGTCTCTTCGCGTATCAGAATGATTCATCGCGCGCGTATCGTCGTCCCCTGCTCGCGACGGCGCCACTTCCGGTTGCTCTTTCGATGACAACGCAGTTCTGCGTTTTGGCGCGGCGCGCGCGAGAGATGCGTTTTATTTAAAAAAAATAAAAAAACAATTCGACATGTCACCCCGTCCGAATTAACACTTGTAACTTTTTATGAAGTTTGTATTTTAATTGTGTGTGTGAGAGAAAGAGAGAGAGAGTGTAGATAGAAAGACGATTTAAAGATGTTTGTCGTAAACCGTAGTTCTGAAGTTCCGCGGAACTATGAATTTCTATGAAACGTTCGCAGACAAAACAGATTCGCGAGAATTTCCACATCCTCCGGTAGTCTGTTATCCTTCGTTTCCACTTCTCTTCTTCTTTCTCTTCTTCTTCTCTTTTTCTCTTCCTCTTTCTCTCTTCCTCGCGTCGGTGGTTGCAGTCTCAACGAGAGCTAATTTTACAAGCCCGCTGACTCGTCGTTGTCTGGTCTTTCTCAAACGGTAGCAAGAAGGGAAAAGGGCGGGATTCGTCAGTTGTTTCATCGTCGTGTGTGGGGACTCGAGAAAATCGCAAGACTCAAAAACAATTATAGACGGAGAGTTAAAAGTTCGTTTCGTCTTATTACACACAGTCGGATAACAAGGCAAGGGAGAAAACGAAGTGAGATTGAAAATGAAATCTCTCAAAGGTGGAATAAAAAAGAAGCGGAAGAGAAAGAAGAATCGTTTCTTATCCTAGTCGAGCAGTTGGCGGCGTCGTGACCTCAGAAAATTAGATAATTTCGATGCCACGTCTCTCCGCAACGCAATTATCGTCCCGAGTTTGACCTCGGTCGGGCGAGAATCAATTAAGCGGTCCGAAAGTTCAATCGGCGAGTTCAGACAAGAGAGAGAGAGACGTCGTTTCGCTGATCGGTCTGAGATTTCGGACGACCGGCATAAAAAAATCGGGAGAAAAGATTCGTGCAACAATCTGATCGCCAAGATCAAGTAACAAAAAGCGATGTTTTTCGTCGCTCAACTCTTGACTGCTCTTGAATCTCAAAACATGAAGATTTCGATTTATCTCGCAAGTCTCCCTAAAATCTTCCTATCTTTTTAATTTCCGTATTTTACATATCCGCGACATCGCTCTTATCTCTGATATTTCATTTCGATTTAGAAATATTGTATCTCGTATTGAAAATTGTTTGAACATTGAAATCGCAACAATGCGAAAGGGTTCCGCCGACGAGGTGCTGCGCGCTTGTCTATAAAATTATACCTATATGAAAGTTCCGAGAAGCAAGAACGCGCTTCCGGTAGTAGTTACTCTTTATTCGCCGTGTGTGTGCGTTGTAATTGTCCGCTATTACACACGCAACGTTACATAAGCAGGCGAGCCGATGATGCGGCCTTTAAAGAATATGTCATTGTGGGATTTTTTGTTTCCCCAGGCGAACGTGAGCCAAGCCGAGTATGAGAGAGCGCACAGAGAGTACCTGAAACAAGTGCAGTCGCAACACGGGGAGCAGTCCAGAACACGGGTCCAGGATCTTCACGTATTCCAAACCTCAGGTAAGAGACACCTCGTTTCACAACTTTCAACTGACATTGTCCGAGCTCGCGCGCGCGTACTTATTTTATTTTATTTTTTTTTTTATCAAATCGTGTTTATTTCGAAATTAGGACACTCTCGCATAGCGTTTCTGAAATTGATTGAAAATAACCAAAGCGCGACACGCAATCGATTGATCGCAATTAGTCGATATTTCTTTCGCTCGTGCGAATTGAATTTACTCGTATATGTGTACATATATATACATATATATATATATATATATATACACGATGAATCTCGTTTTACGTTACACCGCTAATGTTTACGATTGAGAAAGTCCCACATTCGCGCTTTAGTGCATTCGTCAAAAATAAATGCGGAAAATGGAGTTCTGAAGGAAAGTGGCGAAGCGCGCAGTTATCCGGCGCGGCTGTCGATACGTCACGCCGCTCTTTCTCGCCAGCCGCACGCATTCAAGTCCCAAGCGGTTGCGGGCGCTTCGGATTTCACATGCTAGAAGCGGTTGCGGGCGCGCGGTGCCAGTAAATCGATTGTTCGCAGGGACAAGCAATAAAAGTCGCGCGCGAATCGAGAAAGAAAAACAACGTCGAGAAAAACAACTTTTCCGTTAGAGCAAGAGAGAGAGAGAGAGAGAGAGAGAG
>NW_018020671.1:493045-531243 GCF_002006095.1 Pseudomyrmex gracilis | reverse complement strand
AAAAAAAAAAAAAGAAAAAAAAGAAACAAACAAAGTCGTCGCTCGCGACATCCTCAATTCGCCCCACTTTACAACACTATAACAGCTCGTTTAAAACTAACAAGACTTCGTCTACTCGATCTCGGTCAATTACGCCGACAATTAGCCTGATCCGCCGCGAAATCTGAGCGGCGCGCGAGGGAACGCGCCCGTCTCGTCGACCCGATATAAATTAAGACGTGAATCTTGCTTAATGAAATCCTATATACACACGAAGAAGCGACGGCGGCGCGGCGGGTCTCGGTCTCGGGATGTGCGCGCTCAATTACGGTCGTCCTGAAAATAGTAGGTCAAAGAGATAAAAGTCGGCGACGGCTCACATCTGCGGTCGGGGACGGCTTCGGTCCTGCGACTACCGTGCGGTTTTATGCCCCCTCGTACAACACGTACATCGAGTGGACTTGAGTCAGTCCGTCCATCGAAACCAGTCTCAAGTGGATACTTGTCTATATACACCGGGCGGAACGGGCGCTAGAGGTGCGCAAAGCAGAAGAAGAAGACGAAGACCTCTTTTGATGGGCCGGAGCGCCTCTTTATCTCTCTCTCTCTCTCTCTCTTTTTCTCTTCTCTTATCTGTCTTTCTTCGGAGCACGATGGGTTCCAACAGCGTGCGCGCGAGACTCTCTCTCTCTCTCTCTCTCTGTGTGTCTGTGTTATTATGAAATAGAAATTCCGACCGCGGCGGAATGCCGAGCGACGAGTTCCCGAATGCAATAAGAACGAATCGCCGGGAAGAACGCGCGCAGAAACACACCGAGCGCGAACAAGAAGTAGTCTGCCTTGCTTTATCTGCGAGACGGGACACGACGAAGAGTGTTGCTGCTTCTGCTTCTGCTGCTGTGCAATGTGCCGTCGCCGCGAGTAACCGATACGTGCGGAGTAGAAGTCCTAAAGAGGAAGATTCTTTCCTCCGTCTCTTCCTTTCCTTCTCACCGGAACGCTTCGCGAACGGGTTTCAACGTTCGCTTCGAGATTTACATTTCAATTTATTTGGATCAAAGTGCTCTTCACTCGAGAATGAGAGAGAGAGAGAGAGAGAGAGAAAGAGAGTACCTACTCTCATTAGTCGGAAAGACGCGCAAAAAAGTTAATATGAATATAGGAGAGATTAAAACAACTCGGTGGTTGAATTTTAACTCCCGACGGGAATTTCATATTTACGAACTTAAGATGCGCGCGCATACACAAACATGTATATATATATATAAGTACACATCACTTGCGCACGAACGTGATTCTCTCGTTTTATGTCGGCGTTAATATCTCGACGATAATATATAAACGCGAGATTAATAATCCGCTCTCCGGAGCGCGCGGGGCTTCCGGATAAAATATCGACCGAGGCGATTTGAGACGTTCGCGATTAAAAAGACAATCGCGGTTTAAATCCAGGACACCGCGATTCGCGGCGCGACCGCGGTTATTCTTTCGAATGATGCGATATGTGTGTCAGATCATCCGGGGAGGATAGGGGAGAGGATCTCTAATTTCAGATTTTCTCGCCCGAAAATATATCGCCCGATCGATATCGGTTTCTCGCCTCGATAGTTGAGACGAGGAGGAGTTTTTCTATTTTCTTGTTGAGCTGCGCGAGATAAACACCCGTTGGTTTTTTTTTCCTCCGATCTTACACACACACACACACACACATAATTCTATCGCGTTCGATCAAAACACCTGAACGCGCATTGAAATAATTTCCCGCTTGTGTTACATATATATATATATATACCGCGTATCCCGAAATTAACCCACTTTTACCGCGCGCTGTTGATCGGATTCCAGTTCCGGGCGCGCGAATTTCGGCGAAGTTTGCGCCTATAAAGCGCGCGAAGGAGGGTCACCTGTGTGCGCGGCAATTTATTTTCGGAGCATGCGTCGAGTGATAAAGTCTATAATAAGCACGGCACGCGTTTGATGGCACGGTGTGTTATATATTCGGAAGAAATTTATCGCGCGGGACTGTGTCGAATTTTCGTCGGGTGACGAGATGTACGTACGTACGTTCGCGGACGCGGCGAACACACACACACACACACACACACGTAAACTCACACCATTCCCGCGCAAACCACCCACCCTCGGTTGATGCCTCGCGCGTTACGGCAGAAATCGTCCGGATGCCGTGGATTCCTGACCGCTTTATCGGCCGGTTTAATTTGGCGCGATATCTGGTCAACAGCCAAACAGGCCGTGCGAAAGACCGTATTTTTGGACCGATTCATTGTTCGAGGTTCTGACTGCTGAATGAAACGCGCGATTGCCCGGCCCGCGTCATCGCAGGATGCGCATCTTCGACGCGCGTCCGGTTTCCGGATACGCGTTTGATTCTCAGAAAAATATACGCGTTTAACACATTGGATATAGAAATCGATTTGTCGAAGGAATTCAATTTGCGGAATAGAAGCTTTGTTGTATATTCGCGGATACCTCCTCTCGATACCGCGCGCGCGCGCGCGGTGTGTAACGTGAGCGGCTATTTCCCGTTGTCGCGATCACGCGGATTTCTTGGGGAGGAAATGTATAACAAGCGAGAAGTGGAAGAAGAAGGCGAGTTTCAATTGCTAATATAAACGCAGACAGTTTCACAATGAAGGCGACAATCAATTAACTGGTTTAATGACGACGCGTGGAAATGTGAGAGAGATGCGCGCCATTGTGTATAATCGATCGTAACGAACATATAATTAATCAAATATTCACTTGTGTGATTATGTATGTAAATGAACACACGCGAGATAGATATCGCCTCGTTACATTCCGCAGAAACTCACGAGATAATAACGTCGAGAAAAAATATCAAAGAATTCAAAAATAACATCAATCTCTCTCTCTCTCTCCCTCTCTTTCTGTTGCAACATTATTCGTTCCTCATTATACTAACGATAATTTAATGTTAACAGACAAATTGTTACATGAATTATAATTCCTACGTCTCTCTCATCGTGTCATGGCAATAGACAGACAGTTGCAACATGAAAACTCGCGTTTCTCGACGTCGATTCTGCAAAAAAACGCTGCACGTATCTCATTTAACGAGTCCGCCTTAGGGAAGGAGGGGAAAAAAAATCGATATGCTAGAATTTGTTCGCTTCTGCTTTGGTATCTTCCTTACAGCGAGAAAGTCTGATCGATCTCATTGCCTAATTCTTCGTTAAGAGGGAATCCAAACAATTACCGCTTTAACTCTTCGACGAACGCGCGTGTTACACGTGTGTCGAATAATTCGGCGAACGTGATTGCCGTGAAACTGGGAATAACCCGCGGGGGAGCGATCGAAGAAATCTATAGTTTGTCTACAAATGTAAGATGATTTTCGCGGGATTTTATCGTGCAAATAAATAAATTTTCTCGTACTTGGAAAATAATCGATTCCGAATTACTCTCTCGATCGAAGAATTCACAGGAGCAAAAACGCGAAGATTTTTAAAAAAAAAAAAAAAAACAAAAACGTCGAAAGAAGATTCGATCGTTTCCGCGTGTATAAATAAGACACGTGTATCTATGAGACGCGCGTGAGATTCCGTTTTATTTTATTCAACCACGTGAGAAAGTTTGCAGAAATAGACGGGCGAGCCTATTTACAGAGACACTCGGCGAACGGATGGGATTAAGAAACGATTTATTTCCCTCGCTCCGAAAAAAGCAAACGATTCTTATGGTAATGGGCGTTAACAAAAAAAAAAAAAAGACAAACGAAAGGGAAAACGAGACAAAAAAGAAAAATTCGAAAACGCACGTTTTTCTCTCACCGAAACAACGGACGAAACAGCATCGATCCGTTAGTTAGTCAAGGGTAAATTATTTGAGGTACGTGATTAACCTTTCGGAAATATATATATGGGGAGTCCTAAGAGTCGGGGGCTGTTGTCACGAATGTTTCCTCAAGCAGAATGAGGAACGGCAGTCGCGCGCGCGCACACGCCCTTAACTTCCCGTGCGCGCACACGCGTAATGCGCGCGACGTCCCATAAATAAAGAGCAATCAGTGTGCCCGCATTCCGGGCACGCCGCGAACCGTGGAAGGTCTCGCGGACCTTCGCTTTCTCTGCCCAATTTCTTGAGATAATTAACACGCATAATTAAGACGCGAATTATTAAAATCAAATAGCGCTATAAAGTTGCGCTCTCTAATTCACGTGTTAATTAAAATCTCGAGGACAGAAATTACGCGAATGTTATGAAACGTGTTAATAGGAGCGATATTCGAGCGATTTGAATGTATTAAAAAAAAAAAAAATTCGAGACAAAAAAAAATGTCGTCCGAACGATCGTTTGTTTTTGCAAAATTTTGCACGGAATGCGGATGAAAATAAACGCTGTTTTCCACAACGCGCGCGGCTGTGACAATATTCTCGCGTTTGTTCTCTCCCGCGTGTTTCGAGATAAAACGAGTTTAGCTTGTATGAATTCTTCGTGTTTCCATTTTTGTTTTGTGTTTTTTTTTTTTTTTTTTTTTTTGCACTCTTGAGTATTCCGAGATAACTTCTAATCGTTTTGAAAGAAAATTGTAAAACTTTAAGTGGAAACCAGATAAACCAGATAACGTAGCGTGTTATATCAGACGGCGCGCAATGGCCGGCTCCGAAGTACGTGGCGCTCTCATAATGTACACACTGGGAATTCTTTCTGTCTTTTATCACACACATATCTTTTCCCTCTTTGTTGCTTTCTTGAAATCTCGGTAATTATTACATCGGGACTCGTAAACACCAACGTGTGTGACAAACCGGTTGAAAGCGCCGCAACGGCGACCACCAATGCATTGTGGATAATTAATGGCCGCGTGAGAAATTTCTTAAGGAACCTCGTAAATAAGATTTAATCAGCGCTAGTTGTTAAAAAAAAAAAAAACCCAAAAGAGAAGAACTGAAAATTTCAAAGCTTGTTAACAATCTCGGAAAGTCAGATTTTTTTTCTCTCTCTCTCTCTCTCTCTCGAGCACTTATCTCTTTTTCTCTCGGAAGATTCGATTCTCGCACCCCTTTCTTCTCCGAATATAATGGTTACGGTCAAAGGAACATGCAAATTCCAAGATTTTCGTCCGAGAAGAATCTAAGTATTAATAACACGTTCGTCCGAAAATATTTACAATATCGGTTTGCTTGCAACCATTTTTTCTCCGACAATAACTTAGGGAATGAATAATGTTTTGGATAAAAATAAAAAGAATTCGAAGTACAGTAATCGTCGGCAATAAATCTTCAAAACACGCGAAAGTTTTTCAGCGGAACGTTTTTCAGTAGAAAAGTTATTTGCGACGAGAGAGAGCAAGAGAAAGAGAGAGAGAGAGAGAAAGAGAGAGAGAGTGAAAGTAAACTCAATAAACAATTCGATTACTTCATTTAACTAATGAGTACGTAACAAAATTGCGCTGATCGCAATTTGATCGAATTAAATATTTACATCGTGCAACAAACGTCAAAGGGGGGGTTTAAATTTAAGACCGTATCGTCGTTTTAAATCTCTGAAGCATCTCCGCGACGAGATCGGCAATAGCGTCTTACATGCCAAGATCGTCGATTTTGTCGGAAGGCCGAATACCCGTTTCGTGACTCAGATTGCGGCCGTGTTTGTTTATGCGCGACGAGTATCCATCCGGCGCTTACGCGGTTCGTGAAAATCTTTCTGCCACCTTCTGCCAATAATATACGTGGGTTGGTGCGGACGACGGATGGATTAGTGCAGATCCCGAGAGAGAACAGAAATGCGCTCGTTGCGCGATACCTATATATATATACTATATGCGCGCGATGGAAACGACGAGGCGTCGCGCGCTTGCAAATTCGCGTGTGAGACAATTATGAGACACAGACGCGGAAGAATGGGAGGGAAGAGGGTAGGGGAGACAGGAATTTAACAGTTCCTGTTATTTACGTAATATCCGCGCTTTTACACACGCGTTGGAGACACATCGACAAAACGCAGTTGTTAATTTTACTTGGTTTTGTATACACATCCAAAAATCTACCTCTCTCTTCCTCTCATGCAACATATGTAAGACAACCCTCTTATAACGCGGCATCTCTGCAACACACGATTTCTTATAACACGGGTTAAGTGAATTGAAGAAGATCTCGTGTAACGACGCGACATTTCTACAACACACGTTTTCGAGAGAGGACACAAATAAAAACCCTGAAGTTCAAAATTTTATCCTAAATAACGTGCAAATAAACTTTAGCCGAAATAGCTGGAGTTCTATTTTCTAAATAAAGATCCGTTTCACTGAAAGAGAGAGAAGCGCACAATTCAAGAGAGAGAACTTCGAAAACGCTTAGCTCCGTACTGCGAAATTTATAAAGATCCGTCAAAGCAAACGCAAACAAACGTAGAATAACAGAAGTTTTTTGAAAAATGTAGAGCACAGAAATCAGGATCGTATCTTCCGCTGCTCGGAAGAAAAATTTTGCCAAAAAAAAAAAAAAAAAACGCTCTCGTTTTAATGGCGCTTAGTAACGATGAAGAAAACAATTAGCACGCATTATTTAACATTAATGCATATTTCATCAATTATTGATACTCTTAATAAACACATTTCTGACAGTTGTGCAAAAGAAAAATAATAAAATAATTTTGTTCATTTTCAGAACCCAACTGTTTTTTTTTTTTTTTTTTTTTTTTTTTTTTTTTGTATTAGTTGTTTACTTCGTGACGAATTCGCACAACACGAGATTTTTAGGATCGTGTTGTATAGGGGGGGAGGAGGTTATATATAACGCGCGAAGGAATACGAAACTTTTTTTTGCGAAACGTTTTGTTCGCGACGAAAAAAAAAAATGTGCGTTGTACATTATGTGTGTAACGGAAATTATCATCGTCTCGCACAAAACATCGGCATGTTACTTACGACGTCAAATCGGTCCGCGTTTCTTTTTTCGGACGCGTTTTGTCTAAGGGGTCAAGGAAGGTTGAGTTTGATTTCTTGTCGTCGCAACAAACGGCAAACAATAGTCGAAACCAAACTGTTCCGCTCGTCGTCGGGGCTAAATTTACCGTGTTTGAATGTAATCTGTAAATCTCAAGGTGGTGGAGAACAAACGCGGCAACAACACATCGTCGTTGACAATCGTGACAAAGCGGAGAGAAACTGAGTCACGATTACGAATAAAACTCTTGGCGCGCGCGCTCGATCTTACGTATCTTACATTGTCGTTCGAATTCAATTGCGGCCCCGCCGCAGTTGGAAATCCAGAGTTTCCTTTCTCATCAATTAACGCACAAGGACTTGTGCGCGCAGGTTGCAATCTTTGCTTTACAAAATTTTCCGCCTTGTGTCGCACGCGACTCCGTGACAATTTGTTTTTTCATTCATTATATGATTATTCATTTTTATACGCGTCACGCTCCTCTTCTTCCCGTCTACTCGCAACACAAAAACTATTTTTTTATTTATTTATTTTTTTTAATTCAATGCGGATAAGATAATTTGTTTCACACGTGCGAAACAATGTTCGCGCAAATTCCGCGTTAATTCCGTTAATGCCGTTAATGCACGGCGCAATTTGTTGCAAATTGAAATCTTTCGGTGTGATCATCGGTAACGATGTAAAATCGCAATTCTCGATTTGTCACCTTTGAGAAGGGGGAAATTTGCGATGACGCAAATTTTCCGACTTCGCCATTCATAAAAACTCTCCGTTTACGTAATGCCACATAAATGCATGAATGGGATTTGCGCGTTTCTTGTTACAGAGCATCCGGGAAACAGGTCGGGCGACGAATGGAACGGAGGGAATCACCGTCACTTCCTGTATTTCCCCGTTGCAATTCACGCGTCGGACGTCACGGTCGATCACGCGTCTCTGAGATTTCTTCTGCAAGGCGATCACAGACGTCCGCGTCATTTGGAAGCGTTGGTTTATCTACGCACTCCCGTATCGCGGCGTCTTCTGCTGCGGCGCACGCTTCACCACCGGGAACCGACGAACTCGCGTTGGCTGGAACTGGACTCCACCGAGGCGGCGGTCGGCTGGCTCGAGCGAGATCTGGAGAATCACGGCCTCGAGTTGGAGTTTCTTCACGACGGCAGATCGGCGCGACGCTACGTCGCCTACGCGACGTTGAACGTGTTCACCAGTTCGTCGTCGTCCTCGTTGTTGTCGTCGTCGTCGTCGTCGTCGTCGTCGATCGGCAGGAGGAAGAGATCCACTCCCGAGGAGCTGATGCCGCTGCACGAGGTACAGCGTAGCAAGTGCAAGGGCGATAACAACAAGAAGTGCTGCCGGCACGAGCTCACGGTAATGTTTAAGGATCTGCCGGGGTTCGAGTTTATCGTCGCGCCGAAGAGCTTCGACGCCGGTTACTGCAAGGGACGTTGTCCGCCCCGCTATCATCCGGCCCATCATCACGCGCTGTTGCAGAGCCTGCTGTGGAAGGAAAATCGAAAACGCGTGCCGAAACCGTGCTGCGCGCCCAGCAAACTTCAGGAGCTGACAATCCTTTACTTCGACGAGAACGAAGTGACGAAACTGCAGGTGTCCTACTGGAAGAACATACAGGTGTTGGAGTGCGCCTGTTCGTGAGAAGGACAAAAAAGAAGAGCGGAAAAAAACATGGTCCACCCGAACGTCGAGGACTCACCAAAGAATCGTCCGAATTGCGGTTCGGTGGTGCCGCACACGCACGCACAGTTATCGGATTAGAAGCGCTAACAATAATAATAATAATAATGCTAATAGATATTGTTATTCAATAGAAAAAAAAACAAAAAAAATATATATATATAATAACAGGACGACTATCGTCGTCCGCGAGCGATCCCAAGATTCTTCTTCGTTGCTGCGATCCTTCGAATTTGTTTGTTTCTTTTTCTCTCCTTCTGTTTTAGATTCATACGAATGTACCGCACACACGTACGCATCACGGAGGCATCACCGAACACTCAGACCCTCGCTTGGGGGGGGGGGGTCTCGCGCATATTATTGACTGTGATACTAACGATATTTACTTGTCATTATATTCCTTATTACGTAGCGATCGCATTTTATATATCAGTAGGACATTTTGCTATTAATTTTCAAATTTTTCTTTTTTGGTTAAAAAAAAAAAAATAAAAGCCATATATAATTATGTACATCTACATAGAGCGCGCGCGCGCACACATATCTTCTAATTATTAATTTATTACAATTATCACGCGGTAGGCGATTTTGCGAAACAAGCGGGTCGCGAGTGAAAAAAAAAAAAAAAACGCTCTGCGTTCTTTTACACACCCCGACGATACCCGACGTCATAATCATCAGTCGTCTTCGCTCTCCGCTGAATCTGTTTTATATCAAGAGTTTTATTAGTTCCTATAGAGTATTACGGTTTAGAATCTCGAGCAGCGGTTTGTAAATCTCTCGGTGGCGAATGTATGTACATTACGTTCTTGTAAAAGTTCCAATTTTGCGTTTTCTACGAAAACTGTTAACACACACACAGACGCGCACACATACACAACATACATACACACACACACACACACGCCAGTCGAAGGCCGGTCGCCGCATTTCTATATGCATGCGTGAGCACTTGAAAGCTCCAGCTCTATCCTAATATAACGTATTCATGTTTTAACTACAAAGTGTAATAATGTGTAATCGTATTTATCTCAGCAAGTGCAGATAGTAAGATTGATTAAAAATGAAAAATAAAAAAAATAAAAAAAAACCCACACTTATATTTACACGTCAAGATCGATGTACGAGGCGACGTTCTATCGGTAATAATGCACTTATTGTAAATTGTAATGATCTAATTAATCACGGGCGGCGCGTGCCCCGTTGTATTCATCGTTATTATTCCTATCTCTCTTAATCGATTGTCAATAAAATATCTGATGTTGGAAGTCTATTTATAGCGAGGTCTTAAATACATGATCTATCAATTTTCAAATAACGGCTTAAGCACGTTTACGTTTATTTTCTCTCCTATTGGTTTTTTCTTTTTTTTTTTTTTGCGTTGATATATTGAGATAAAGTCTCCGACTTTAAAAAAATCTCACGCGAAAAATTAAAAAATTATTTGTTTTTCGACTGACATGTGAAGGTAACTTAAATTTCCTCTTTTAATTTTTACATACACACAATGCGCATTGTGAGCACGCACACAAATCTTTCATATGCAGTGTAAAATATATGAGCTGCGCTCGAGAAGCGCCGCTATCGGGCGCGTCATTGTGTCATTTTCTATCTTTGTTTTATATCTAACGACCGATAGAGTGATGCAATAGCGCTGATAAAGCGCGCTCTCTCCGAACCGCAGCCCGCAGTTTAGAACTTAAAACTTTTTTATTCTTTGTTTTTGTATGTGGCTTAAGCTTGTGGAGAAACGCGAGAATAATGCTCTAAAATTGAATTGGTACAGTCAGAAAATCAATACCCGAGTCGGGTCGAGATCTGAAATCTACTATCGTGACAAGAGGTTATCTCGCCACGACAGTAATAAAGTTTCATTAAGCGTGATGCCGCTGCTTACCCTATTCGAGTTCGAAGGTTACCTTGCGTGCATTATGCAACCACGCGCATTCACGCCACGCCACAAAAATATAAAATACTACTTTCGAATCAGAAATACTCAATCAAAAAAAAAAAAAAAAAACATGCGATCACAACAGCGATCTTTGCCTTCTCATTTAATAAATATAGCAACACGGCTACAATTACAATCTCTTTCTCTTTGAGTTTTATTCATAACTCGTACTTATAAATCTCGGATTGCGAAGTAATCAGAGCAAGATTATTCGACGATTTTTTTTCTTTTTTTTTTTTTTTTCAAATCAATCTGAAGCACAATTTTTACAAGTTTACTCTTTTTCAACAAGTACAAAGTAACAATAAGATGTGCGAAGGTGTTTTTATCTTCTACTCGTTTTTCCGATACCACGTTTGCCAGAGAACAAATGTTTCGGCATTTTGTTGCCGATGAAACGATCAGCTTCACCCTTGAGACCTTTCTTGGCTATCTTCTTCTTGAGCGCATTGTGCGCTATGTTCTTCAGTTTCGTTTTCATCTGCAAACAAAACAATGACAATACTCTTCTTCCGTTTGACTCTTTAAGAGAATTACGAGAGAAACTTGTCTTCTAAAAATAAAATGATCTTCTCTCTGACTCACCGTTCCATCCTTAACACCCATTTCGTCACGTGGTGGTTTCGAGACACTACGGGCGCGCGATTGCGACGCCAATTCCACGCGCATGCGTTTCTTCGCAGGTTCCGAGCGGGATCTGGACCGTCCTCTCGTTCGCTTGAAGTGTGCCTACAATTTCACCATACAATGAATAACTCAAATAAAGAGCTGAGCTGTTTCCGCTAAAAAAAAAAAGCGAATTAGATATTCCAAGCAGATTGTACAAGACTCACATTTTCAGTGTTTTCCATATCTACACCCAAATCTTCCATCTCTCTTTTCAACTTCGCGACCGATCTGTCACGGACCTTGGCGCCGGATGTACGCGGTATTATCGGCTTAGTTGATGCCTTCGTTATTCTCGCCTCGTCTCTCATGATAATCTTCTTCTCGCGAATCTGTTTTGCCAACTGCGCGATGTCACGCATCATCTGCGTCATCTCGGGCGGATTGTACACGTACATTCCGCTTTCTTCTCTCAACTGCTCCTCCTGTTCCAATTTACTCAGTTTCTGAAAAACAAAAGAATAATGAAATTAAAAAAAAAATCACATGTTTTTCCACAGTACAATGTCGCACGTTCCGTCAACAAGGAAATTCGCACCGACCTCGAATATTTCTGGATCTATGTAATCCGCTATGTTATGACCCTGCCATATTTCTGGTATGATATCATATTTCTGGTCTCCCTCGATGTCGTAATTCTTCTTCAGATCGAGCACATAATCGTCTCCCATCTCTTCTTCTATTTCTCTCTCTAATTTGCGTTTTCTCTCAGCCTTCTCCGCAGCCATCTGTTTCTTTTTTAAGACGCTCTCAGGTATGCAAGGAACGCGATTCGGATCGACCACCTTTGGCTCGGCAATGTGCAATCGGTTAAGAATCGTTTCCACCTGTAATTGTTTGCAAAGTTTTTTGCGTTGCGAGTACATTTAATTTTTCAATATAAAAAAGAAAAAAAACAGACAGAGAAAAAAGATACCTTTTTAGTTTTAAACTTCTGTTCGACTCTGAGAGTCAGGAGTCGCTCGCAAGCCTCTATTTTTACTTCCATTACTCCGGTATCGGTAACGGCGCTCATTTCCATCACCGGCGTATTCGTATCGTCCTCGAGTGGCTTCAGAACAGCTCTTTTTTCAGGAGACAATTCGTTCAAACTTATGATATCCACTTTGTTCAGAACGATTATCAAGGGCTTGTTCTTAAACAAAGGCTTTATGGAGTCGTATAACTTCATCTGTGAACACAAATTGTGTTTTTATTAATGTAACACTTGCTTTTGCATTGTCATTTTGAACTGTGTGTATTGTACATGTTTCACGTTTTACCTGCTCCTCCAAGGTGTGACCGCACTGCTCTGACAAGTCGCAGAAATAGAGCACAGCAGCCCGCAAGTGAGCAAGAGCCGTTACCGCTTGCATTTCTATGATATTTCTCTCTTCCAATGGATGATCCAATATTCCAGGTGTATCAATTACTTGCCACCTCAAATATTTATAGTCTGTATGTCCAACATACAGAGACTTCGTTGTAAATGCATAAGGTTGAACCTCTACATCAGCTCGAGTGATCTATAAATTCATAGTTTATAGAGAAAACATTATGATATAATTCACAATTTGAGCAAATAATCTCACAACAGTAAGAGAGACTTACTTTATTGATAAAACTGCTTTTACCAACATTAGGAAAACCGCATATAATGATTGTACGTGTGTAGGGATCTATACTTGGCAATCGAGCCAAGTGTTGGCGCACTTGCTCCAAATACGTCAAATTAGCTGCTTGCCTCTTCATAATGGTGGCCATTCGACCTAAAGCAGCCTTCTTTAATTGTTTACAACGATACAAAGAATCTCCGTACTTCAGTAAACGAGTATAATCTTTTCCCACACTAGAAATAACAAAATGTTTCTTGCACGATACAGTTTGCGCATACGTTATGATACATCATGTGCTTCTTACTTGTCGATTAAGTGTCTGGCGGTATTTATTTGTCCAAGAGCCAACTTGTAATGATCCTTGTCGTATAAGATGTTCATCAAATCCGCATAAAACGGATGAATGTCGTCCAGCTTTGGAAACTCTTGTATGATTTGAGATAACTTATCGTGAAAATTTTGTTGGGTGAATTTTACTTTTCGAATGTAAAAGCTACGTATTCGGGTGATCTTGTATTGCTTGTGAATAACTGTCGGAGTTTTGCGTTGTGTTTTCGATAATATTATATCGATAAAGTCCTACGAAAATTAGACGAATGCAATATATTACTCAGTGTTCCAAATAAATAAAATATAAAAGCAATTATATAATGTAAAACAAACACATTAGATCGTTAACTAACCTTTGCGGTTGGGACTACCACAATCTTCTTGAAATTGTATAAAGCCATTTTTCTACTTTCAGACAGAAGACTGAAGCAACCAAACCGAACACGTGTTTCGCGTTGCCCGAACACGAGCAGTCAATTTCACACAACTTTGAGGTTATAAATTGTCTCCGAACAAATGCTAAACTCTGGTTCGATGCAAAAATGGCTCAGTGAACCGAATTAAGTTAGTCCATACGTCATTTAAATGCTTAACTCTCTATACTTCACCAGAGAGCAGTGATGAAAAATCGAGCCTAAAGTCCCTAGAACATAGAGCCTGCACTGCAAATCCATGTGTGTTACTTTAACACATTTTTTCTGTGTAATTTTAAGATTACACGCTTATCCGTGTTATTTAAACACACATAAGTGTGTAATATGATAATTTTATGCAGATCGCATGTGTGTTAAAATGCGTAAACATCTAAAATGTGTAATAAAATAAAACATATAAGTTTTAGACATGTTAAAATAAAACATATTTCTCCTTTTACACGTTTGAACAGATAAACGTTTCAAAATTAAAACACTTCAAAAAATACACATCAAAATTGTCGTTGTCTCTGCGTAGAAAGTTGCGCGCGCATCAATCTTTCTTTCTCGCTCCTTCCAGAGTACAGAGATATGTTAGGACAAGTACAGCGCGGCGGAAAGAAGTGTGCTGACGTGCAATATATGTTTAATGTGATTTGTGAAAATTTAATATATTTTTTATTTAATATGAAGAAGAAAGTGTACTGTTTAATCGGTGAACGTTGTAAACGCATTCACGTTTTCATCTAAAAAATATATCTCTGACGCTCAAATTGTACGTGCAACTTTAATAGAAGCCAGCAATAACGATGTAGTGTTATTTACAATCAATGATCAACAACAAAGAAATCATTTTACAAAAGTTTGATGCCGATCGAAATAATAAATTATGTGATATTGAAGAAAATGATGAAATTGAAGACAAAAGTGAGGTTAACGTACTTTTTTTGTATGAAAAACCATCAAGCCTCGTACTCGAATCATCACCATCTACTGGTTTTATTTCTGATGTTTCTCAAGAGAGACAAATCAATGACACGTATAACATGAACTTCAAAATATTACATACTGAACCAGGTGATAAAAGTTTGGAAGCTCGACGTTTTCTTAGGAGAACAAAATAATAATGTTTTAATATTTTTAAAGAATACTGCACTATGACAAACTTTATTATACCATAGTCATCTAAGTTTTTCATATTGCAGCTTTTTTGAACATAAATATTATTATTCTGTTCTCCTATGAAAACGTAGAGCTTCCAAACTTTTATACGATAATATGTCGTTTATTACACGCAACAAATTATACATTTAAAACGTGTTAATTTAGTGAGTTAAATCAACACGTATTAAGCGTGTTCGAATTTTAAACACTAAGAAACATATTAAAAGTGACTTCAATAAAAACACACGTCAAGTGTGTTAAATTAACACACTTGGATTTGCAGTGTGGCCACTCATCGTATATCTGTTGTTATTGGTTCAACTCGCAAGACCCTCAAAATGGCGGAACCAATTACAGCACTGAGATCGTATAAATACACGCGCGCGCACACATACACACATCCTCACAACAGAAATAAGAATACTTTTTTCTTCATTTTTTTTCAAAATCGAATCAAACGAGACTGAAAAAAGTCGATCGGTTTATTCGTTCTTCCTTATATTAAAAAAGACATGTGTACCAAGAAGTGCGCGTTTGGAGTCGAATATATCGCATCTTGTTGCCTCTTTTCCGCGTTGCCGATTGGTTGGTTGATTGATCGAGTCGAATCGAATTGGTAAGATCGAAAGAGTAAATAATAAAAGCGATTTTGAGACAGTCTTTTCGTCGTATATATAGAGAAAATTAAAAACGTAACTAAAGTCACGTGACAGGAAAGAGTAGAAAAACAACACGTAAAAATAACGTGACTGTAATTTATATTATATATAACATTAAATAATACATATTATACATATAATTTATTATATATTTATAATATTATACTTTATATTGTATTATATGTATTATATACATACTACAGAGTAATGTCATTGACCTCGGCCGCGCGGCCTTGGCGGGGTCATTGACCTCGGCCGCGCGGCCTTGACGGGGCACTGACCTCGGCGCGCGGCCTTGGCGGGGGGGGTCACTGACCTCGGCCGCGCGACCGCGGCGTGTTACTGACTTCGGTCACGTGATTACGGTATATATGTATATATATATATATACATATATGCGTATGTGTGTATTATATATAGAATATTACATATAATATATATAATATTCTTTTTTTTACCCTTTTCCCTATCACGTGACTTTAGTTACGTGTTGTTTATCCACTTCTCTCTCTCTCACTATTTTTTGAGTTTGATTTTTATGCGTTATTTCTGAAATTTCTCATATGTGTATTAGATATGGTTTATAAGACGTATATACTATCTGTCATCGCGGTAACAGGTTGTGTTCACTGATAACACGTTAAATAAAAATAACAATAGCGTGCGCGTAGCGCGTGCATGTGTTGTGCTAGTATTAAAAAAATGGTTGATATCTCCCTTTCACTGAAATGCCTGATTTTCGCGTATAATAGGCACGGTGTGCTCGCGCAGTTCGAGCGCCACTTCGTTGCGCGTGAACTTGGCGCGAACTGCCGTGCCTCTTGATATTCGCGAGCGTGGATTTGATTTCTTTTGGAATTTTTATATAAAATGACCGGTCTCGTGATGAGAAGATGAGAAAAGAGAACAGAAAAGAATAAGAAAAAACATTGCAACTTTCCACACAACATAAATGTACAAGTTTTTATACATTATATAATAAAATACGCTAGCCTACGGGACGGAAAAGCGATCGTAAAAACTTTTATGGGCCTGGCCGTTCTCATTCTTCTCTCCGCTTATGTCAAGATTGGTCCATTGGTCTCGACCAATAGTCGCGTTCAACAAAACAATTGCTGAGTGTTGTCTTGTCGACATTCGACGATGATTGGTTGATTATTGAAAAGCAAGAGCCAATCACGTTCGATTGCTACGAAGCAGCTTGTCCTGCAGCCAATCAGGGCACAGCTTCGTCACCAGATCAGCGACATTTGATCGCTACAATTCGCGATTTATTTGTAAACAGAGACTGCATTAATGGTTGCTGCCAGTATTAAAAACTCTATACTTCATGTCACATGTGCTATAGATTTCCAATGACTGGCAAGTGAATATCGAAACGCGGCAGGAGGTAAGAAACATCACCACGCAGGTGTGTGCGCGTACCGCCTCTGACACCGCGCGAGGTCGCGCGCGCATGCCCGGGGAAAAACGGCTCGAGATCTGACAACACTGTCTCGGATCACTGCTCGCAATATGGCGAATGCGAGATGAGGGGTTGTCGCGACGTGCGTGCCTCGTCGGCGCTGTCTCGCGAGATATAGCAACATCCACAGTTGAATCGTTGATATGCTGGCGGTCTCTCGTGAGCGCGGACTCGTGGCGCGTCGTGAAGACGAACTTATCTCGCGCGAGATAAGTTGATGCGCGACGACGACGACGACAATTCTCGGCAATCTACGGCGGTACGTCTCCGCGACGACGTGGGTTGAAATAGCGAGGTTCGTTCGTTTTGACGTTTTTCGAAGGTGTGCGCGAAACGGACGCAAGGCACGGACGCGTACATACGGAGAACGGCGTTTCGCGGTGAAAGTAAACAAACGCGCGACATGAGCGCGATCCTCGGCGGCAGTGTCGGCGAAACGACAGCGTCGGCGGTGGCGGCGGCTCTTCTGGAATCCGACGTCGAGAGCATCCTCGAGGAGAAGAATCAGCTCATCAGCCGCCAGTATGCCGAGATCGAGAGGTTGCAGCGGGAGCTCGCCGAGGTCGTCGGCGAGCGGGACGCCCTGCTCTGCGAAGTGTCAAAATTCAAGTTCGAGCGCGAGATGACCGATCTGAAGCGACTGCACGACGAGAGGTGAGTGTTCGCCTTCGGGCTTTTTGCAAAGAACAAACTTTTACACGAATTGCCTGAATCTACACAAATGGCTTTTGTTTGTTTTTCTTTTTTTTTTTTTTTTTATTTGCGCTTTGTCCCGTTTTTTCTGTGTTGTAACCTTTGTCGCTCCTCTTTTCCCCCCTTTTCGGACAGAGAATAATACGCGTCAGCACACACAACTATTGTGCGTGAGAAAAACAAAGAAGTTTACAGCGCAAAAATACATAACTCTTTTGTACTTTTAACAATTTTAGTGTTTGCGCTCGAAGAACGCGCGCGAGTGGACACTTTTTTTCTTGTTTGGAAGGCACCGAGAAACAATTTGTGTAGCTTTAAACAAAAAAAAAAAAAAAAAAGAAAAATAAAAAAGAGACAGAGGGAAAGAAGAAAAATTGTCTCGTGTTACAACCGAGAGAAGGGTGGGTTCGTATTTTTCCCGCGCGTTTAGGCGCGGCCTCCTCTCATCCCGGGGGCTTGTCGAGGCGGATTTATCCGCGATTCGCGTTCTCGTATTTCACATTTCTCGTTTACTCGCCGAGGGTTTTCATCCCCCCGATCTTTCCGATAGAATCTAAGCCCGGTACATTGAATTGTGTGTTACGCGGAGGTGTGGTGGCTCCGCGCATACACCGTTGCGTGAATTCGTCACGTCGCGCGCGCGTTACAACCATCCAGAAAAAGCCATCAGATATCAATCATCGCGCGAAATTGATATTGCCGGGATCTCGTGTGGCCTGTCGCGGCGTTTTCGTACGTATTTCCCATCGTGTCCGAACGGGATATATCACAAGATATCGGGAACGAAAACGAGAGAGAGAGAGAGAGAGAAAGAGTGGATGATACCTATCGAAGGGCGCGCGCGAAACATGATGTTTCTCCCGTCAAATTGACTCTTCATTTGCCGATATATTGCGCTCTCGCGACTTGTTTTTTCTCTTTCATTATTATATTCTGCCGCGCTACCGTTCTGTGTATTTTTCAACGTGTGTGCGTTACGATAAAGACAATAAAACAAAAAAAGTCTGTTAACGATTTTGTCTTCGCTTCGAGTAATACGTGTGTAATCAGCGTCGGACAAGCTTGTTGCACAGATTGTTGGAGGAAAAATACTATATATATATATATGTATAATATTTTTTTTTTTTTTTTTTGACGTATTTACACACCTAGATGATACCAGCCTAGGAGATACGATAATATTTCCTCTATCGAGAAAAATATATGAATCATCTCGTCGATAAATAGCCGATTACGCCGATGTGAAGTTTAAAATAATAACGCGCGCGTTTTATTTCAGTCGGGTTTCAAAAGTTCACGGTTTTTCTCTCGCGCGGGTTTGCGAAATGCTCTCTTGTGCATAATTACTGGCGACGATGACGCGAGTCCGTGATCGAGACCAGTGTTGAAACGAACGCTTTTCTAGCTATCAGCTCTCACATGTTAAAGATAAATTGATAATCTCACTGGGGGCGAGAGGGAGGAAGGAAGGAGGAGATGATACAGTCGCATTTGTGTCGCTCGATTCTGCGAATTCCAGATAGATACTAGACACTTCGCTTTTAACGTCTCATTTTTCTATTATTTCTGATGTTTTAAAACGGAGATAAAAAAGAGACGGACAATTTTTCTGGCAAACACAACAATTCGGAGCAACATTGCACAATGGGTGTATTGCTGAAAAAAAAAAAATAACGGCGCACTCTCGTTTGAAACGCTAATTACCAAGTTGAAAAGCTAAAATAGCTTTAAAGTCATTAAAGCTAATAATCTTAATGGCACCGACTTTTAATTCTTCTTAAAAAAAAAATTTTTTTAATAAATAAAAAAAATAAAAAAAACTACGTTTTCTTGAGAGGTTTTAAAGAACGAGTTTCTGTTCTAGTACACACAGCGGATAATTTAATTCTATCTGTTCAACAACCGCGCGTACGTGTGTGCGTGCAAAGAGATGGAATCACGCGATTAATTAATATTATTAATTTAGATACACTCGTCAGAAGGAAACGAATCGCATTACACACAACAGCGTATCACATCGTAATAAGGATAACTCGAATGTGTGTACATACGTTGCATTCATAAGCGATGTATTTTTTCCCCCAATAACGCATTGTCGTGTGAGAGTGAACGTAGGGAGGTGATGTTGTGGTAGACACAACCGACCCGGTAAAGCCAGAGCGCGTATCGTTCATCTAAAACAAAAAAAAAAAAAGAGTATAAGACGTTCCCACAAGATACGGTCCCTTTATAAGAAAGGATGCCTAATCGCGATACGTTGTCGCTACACGGCGTTATGCCGCAATAATAATTACGTATAGCAAGCGCTTTGTAATTCCTCGCGCTTTCCTGTTATCAATCTCCCAACCGTGACAGCTCTCACTCGCGAGTACACAACTTTTTTTTCTCCTTCTGAAACGCCTTCGCTAATTCGAACTAATTTCGAACGCGAAGTTTTTTTTTTTTTTTGTTTTCGTAAATTTTGTTCCTTAAATCTCTTTTGAGAGAGTGTGACGCAATCTGTTTTCCTCAAAAACTCTTTGTCACGCTTATTGATCTTCCGTTTTCACGGTCTCTTTGGTTTGCCTTTTGTGGTTTACACAAGCTCCGAATCGGAGCGTGTTGTTTTAAAGGGTAAAATCAGACTCGGTATATATAAAGTGCTTAGTAATCGTGGCGGCAACAAAAAGAGAGAGAGAGAGATTCGCGGGACTTCCCAAAGCGTGTAACCTTGAGGCATCCTATTGACCTGCTAGGATCTCTTTGAAGCCGTTCTAACTTCACGCTTCTGATTTAAAATACATCTGCAGAGAAAACCGGTCCGTCCTGAACTTTGGGAAACTTTCCGTGTGTGTCCGAGAACTCTTTATCTCGGGCGCGAGCGCGCCCAATTGTGAATATCCACGACGCGCGCGGGTACGTGTGCGTACGAGACACCGTACCTACCGCTCGAAATGCTAATCGGGCGCAAACACGTGTGTGACGCAAACGACGACGCAAACGTGTGTGTGTCTGATATTATTTCTCCACAAACGCGCGCTGTGCGTTTCTCAGACCGCGTCTCGAAAAGATCTTCGTTCTTTGTTGAGAAGAAAATTTTTGCACGCGCGCGCGCGCAAAAATTACTAAGTGGCACACTTTTGTGTTTTCAATTCGTGAAAAAAAAGAGGTCGCAAAAATATTCGATTGCATTACACACGGCGACGAGGTCAACCGGTCATATACCAAATATATCCCGGGTATATAATTTGATCGTACGATCGGGAGAATATTTGACACAGATTCGCGATTTCACGACGGCGTTCGACGTGTGTGTTATCCATTGTTTTCCGAAATTTATTACACGTCCGACGTGTTGAAGTGTGTTCAGGGCCAATATCTCGTCGAGGATTTTCAAATTCCCCGACGCACGCGCGTTTTCGTCAAAAAAAGATTCTAGTTTAGATCGTACGGTCAATTTAATTTTTAAAATTTACAGTTCGTGCATACGTGTGCGTGTATACGCAACTTTATGTTGCGTATATCCTGAACTTTTATCAGCTGTGTAAACAGTTTGCCTTGAACAGTTTGTCTCTGTTAAGTAAGTTTTTTCCCTTTCGCGGTTTTTACGTCAATTCTCATCAAGGCCGAAATAACAAGAGACACAAGCTGTCTCGTTTTGCAATATGTTCGATGTTCGCGCAAACAGTGACGTACGGGAAAAAAAAAAAAAAGAAACAGAATAACTTTTAGGTTTAACGTGATTTGAGGACGTTTTTTTTTTTTTTTTGGTACAAAACACATGGCGACGAGCGGATTATCTCGTAAGCCACGCGGATAACCACGAGAAGAAAATTTCGATTAAAATTCCTCACGCGTGATTTTACGAGAGAACTACTTAAACGCGGAGCGGAGAATATATTTTTTGTTGAAGAATTTGATACGCAGGAAGATACGAGACGCGTCTGTTTCGGGCGTTCTGTTAAAGTTCTTCGCCGGAAGAAATTAAAAATTTTTTTTTTTTTTCGTCCGATGTGAATTAAAACACATATGAGGTCTTCTCGGACCCTTGCGCGCGCTTCCTCGTTCAGCGGAAGAATCCGCACGACTTCGACGGGAGACATATAATACGCGCCGGTCGAAAGAAGATTTATGCTTCCAAGAAAAGTGACCGTTTCTTGGAGTCCTCTAACGCTTGTTGTTCTTGTGTCTTCTCTTACATCTGGCACGAACGTGTTAAAACGACGCGATCTCGCTTCCTCGACGAGTTCGCTCCGAAGTTCGCTAAGAAGTTTTTTTTTGCTCCGCGTTCATTTTCACTCTCCGAAAAACTGTCAGCGACAAATCGCTGGAATTTCGCGAAGTCAGTGTTCGATGTTTTTTCGCACATCACTTACACTGCCATTGTCTTCGACCAAGAGTTTGTTTCAACGCGCTTGAAACATTACTTATTTAAACAGCAGCACGTTTTGAAACACATCCAGATACAGATTTACGAGCTTGTGAGATTACGCGATTCTCTCCCGGTTGCGTGTCATTCTCATTCTCATCGCAATGCTAATTTATCGCATCGTACGAGAATGAAACTTTATTGCCTCGTTTTGTCTTTTTATTGAGCAACATTTTGAGCGTTCGACCGACTCTCTCTCGATCGGAACCCTTCTCGGATGTGGGCAAGGACCTTTTACGGCTGTTTCAAAGTTCAATTTCGAATTTCCAACGAAACGATTAGCCGCGTCGTCTCTTGCGCGACTAATTGGCACCGATTAGCATCGACAATTGCGAAGCCGCTAATCATCATTGTAATGCGTACGCGCATAAAAGAGAAGAGAGAGAAAGAGTATGTGCGTGTATGTATGTGTGTGTGTGTGTTTTTTGTGTTGTCGCGTCTGGTTACGAGAACTGCACATCTTTCCTCCTACCGACGACAAAAATAGTTCATTTCCCTGTGGACCACTGCGAAGAGGACTTTGGACTTTTAATCTCACTTCGCCAGCGAACAACGCGCTACCGCGCTCCGCTTAACTGAAATTCCGTTATTTGCGAAATTCATGAAGTTTCAAAAGCGAAATTATTATACCACCCGACATTCTGTTTCTTTCTTTTTTTTTTTTTTTTTAATTAAACTCTCTTGCGCTCGTAGAGTCTCGTTTCGTATTTCACATTTCGTTTAGATTTTTCGGTATTTCTCGTATTCTCTTTTGGAGCGCGCGAGCTCAAATGGGAGATCGTGCTATGAAAGTGTAATTTTCCTTTACAATTCCGCGCAAACGATTTATTTACATAAAACAAATTCGATTGTGATATTCAATATGTCGCGCGTTCGAGTACGAGCGTCAAAGGGAGAATCAGTTCGGCGATAAATTATGAACAGAAATTCTTTTCGAGCGTTAACAGTATAGGCGCGATAAATCGCATTATATCCGATAAACAGGTTCGACATTTCGGCCAAGGTTGTCGGTCGTGTAGCAACGGAGTGTCTCGCTGCTGTTGATGTCGCACTAGCGCATCTTTTGTTGCGTATAAAAAAACGCATTGTGGAAAATCAATTTATACACGTATCGCGCATCCGAGAGAGAGTACCGATAGAGTTGCGATCGCTTCGTTTCGACTATTGACGACGTGTTCAGTGAGTAAAAAAAAAAAAAGAAAACAGAAAAAAAGATTTGCGAGACGCGTGCAAGTGTTGAATTACGAGTGAATTGAAATCAGAGAAGAGAGTTCTTTAGTTTACGAAATCTTCCGTGTTTTTTTTTTGTCAGTCTTAAAAAGAGCTCAAAACCCCGCACTTGTGTGTGATTTTTATTAGCGCTCTAAATCTTGATTTTTATCACTCGTCGTTAGTACATGTATCCGACAAACAAGATCGCGGATGTTACTCGAAGATCGGAACTCTTTTTTTTTTTTTTTATAGACTTCTCCAAATGACTTCTCTTATATGCGTTTCTATAGTTAGCCGTGTTAGAGACCACACGGAATTAGAGTCTAAAGCATCAGTTTTCTACTTTTGAACTCTCTCCTAGAGCTCTTTGTGCCCGCGAAAGAGAGCGACATATGGTTTCTCTCTCTCTCTTTCTTTTTATATGTGTATATGTGTGAGATCACGTCTGTCAGATAAAGCATACGTGCCAATCGAGATATCGAGAGAGAGAGAGAGAGAGAGAGAATGTGTGTGTGTGTGTTGATGGTTTGTTTATAACAAAGTAAGTGGCCGGCGAAAATCGACGCGTGAATACTCGAAAACGTGAAATTGTCGAAACGTTGTTTCGAAGAATTTCGCGTTATTATTGCCGCGTATTTTCGAAGTAAACGTTGTTGCGCGTAAAAATATGTGTTGCGCGAGAAGATCGAGAAACAGTGACTGAAAACCGATAGAACGGACTGCTTCGCATTAACATCTCGGTCGCTGCGTGGGTTATCATTGTTTCGAATCGTCGACTATCTGAGATGATTTAAATATGAGCCGCGCACGCGTGTGCGTATATCTTACCACTACAATCTTTCTTCCCGTATGACACGGGATCAAACGCGACTATATACGTTTAGAACTGTTAAACGTCAGATTCACAGAAAAACTTCAAAAAACATGTTTTTATGTATTGTGTTATCGGGCGTTGCGATGCAAAAAACCAAACTTCGCATACTTTTATTTTGTTATTCGGAGTTTTGTTTCTTTTTTTTTTTTTCTGTTTCATGAGAGAGATTCGTTCGTGACGAGTACGTCCTTGTGTGTTCAACCCGTAAATCTCGAACTCTTCGCGGAGAGATTTATTACACGAAACACTCCGCGCGCGCTCGACATTCCGCAAATAAACCCTCCTCTCTCTCTCTCTCTCTTTCTCTTATCTCGCGCTGTCACGCGCAAAACTTTACCGCCTTCTATTAAATGCAGAGTTCATTTGCAGCTTATGAGCGAAAACTACAACGCTCGCCTGGAAACCGTTGCTTATTGATCTCGCGGATTGCCGCGAGTATTTTGTCTCCCGGTTAAAAGACTATAGCGTAAGACGGATATGTCGCGCTCTCGGCGCGCAAATCTGGGACACTTGAGCATTTCTAACCGAGTAAGGTAGCGAACGCTTCGACACTTGATAAGCACTTATAAGGACGCGACGTGTTTCTATCTCGCTCTCCGGCCGCTCCTAATGCGACCAATCAATATCGAAATCGTCTGTGTACGAGACGTTTGTAATATAGTCTTCGTACGTAACATACCTCTATTTCGCACGTCTAACATCTCGACAAATAATAAGAGTTTCACATTGGAAAACTGGAAAGATGGTTTTTTTTCTCTCCACTAACAAAAAGTTTGTTTTTTTTATCGTTTGATGTACATAATAAATTTTCTTCCGGACACTTCAATTCCACTCTTGAAGTTCGTCTAGAAAGTTGGCCAACAAATGAGATTTATTTAGTCACTGAAGAGCATTTCGAGCAAAAAAGTCTCTTTTTTTTTTTTTTTTTTTTTATTGCTTCTGGATGCTATTTATATTCTCGCGCACTTCTGGCGAGAAGTTTATTTCAGTTTGTAACGAAAAATCTGTCATCGCGTGTGTGTAAACAAATCGCAAATGTTGTGCGTTACCGAACGTCTTGTAATTTAAATTTGCTAGACTAGTGACGCGCGAAATAAAACCAAGAGAAACACACACGTGTGCGAAATCGCCAGATTTTCCGTCAGATATTTGCCGTGTATCGCATCACGCGGTCTCTCGGTAGGTGGTGGTTTATTGTCGGCTGACGCACACGCCTGGTGCGCTGTAGACTCTCCTACTGTTTATACAATGCGCGCTGAACTGAAGCGTCGAGAGATTTCTATCTGCGAAGTACATGCGATGCGACAGCAGCATCGTTGAATAGAAACACGTGAAACATTCTTGCAGTTTCATTGACACTTGGTAAAATCAATACTCCGTCGTGTACGTATACGCGCTTCTTCTTGCAACAATAGCGCCGCAACTCGGTTTTACAAAGAGAAAGAGAAATTTGATAATACAGTATAAAATAATCACAATGTTAACCTTTAGTTGACAGACACGGGTCTCCCAGACCTACTCAAACATTTCGTATCGGTATATTTAGTAAAAATTAATATTTTTTTTAACTCTTATAACACGCTTCGAAACCACTAGAGATTTTTTTAATTAATTAATTTTTTTATCAACGTAGAATCGTTCAAACTTTCGATTAAAAAAACAAACTTGAAAAAATACTGATTTTTCGCGAAGATATTTGATTTTAAAGTCGTGCGAGTCTCACAGACCCACATAACAGTCTGTCCACGAAGGACCAATATGTACAGATGTGTATGAAAATAATAAAATATTGTTTTCTCTTTTCGGGGATCCGAAATGGGATTATGTTCGGTCGTTTTTCGGGTGGATCGGGTTCGGTTACGTCGACCTAACGTAACGTGTAACCGGATCCAATTCGGTTCGACAAAAATGCAATGTGCGCTATGAAAGTATCAAAATGCGTTCGTAATGAAGCAAGAAACAAGAAAAGTGCGGTCAGATTTACTTCTGAACACATTTCAGGTCAGAATTGGGAGTTTAGATTTGGTAGATTATTTAGTTCGGTGAGGTACCTAATGCCTTTAGTGCGCGATAAAAAGCGTCAAAATACGTTCCCAGTGAACGGAGAAACAGGAAAAGTGCGGTCACCTTTAATCTCGTGAGCAAAAATTGATTTTCCGATATTTTTTCTCTCGGGTTTTTCTTTTCTTTTCTTTTTTTTTTTTTTTAGACAGGAAGTTTCGCAGTTTTCTGCACTCGTCTTTGTGGCGCGGCAATTAATGATTCATTTTCTTTTTTATTCGACATGGTTCAGAATTACTTATTGTACTTGCACCAGAAATGACGCGGTTGCTTTTAGATTTGAGAATTGTGCGGGGCTGAAAACGCGAGCGCGAGGGAGAAAAAGGTCGTGAGAAGGGTGGAGTGTCCTCTCCACGGCGACGTGTAATTACGCGAGTGCTTTAATGTCTCTGGTCACGCTAGTGTCAAGGATCGTCGATCTTTTTTTTTTTATTTTTATTATAAGAATAATATAATTATTTCCAAAAATATCAAGTTTTTCTAAATTGTATAAAATTTTCGTAACGTTTGAATATTTAATATCTAAGGTATGCGATACAATTTTTGTTACACGTGCGCTTTTAATTGTGTTTTCAGTACGCTGATAATATAATATTTAATAATTCTTCGAGACTCAACGCGCACGCGTAAAATTTTATTGTTATTTTCGTATTTCGCCCTCGTTACCGAAGTTGGAAATCGTCGTCGTTGAAATTACGTCGCTCGTTCTGCTCGACATTTACTTATTCGGTAAACGCGCAATCGATTGGCTTTCCACCGCTTCTCGAATGGGATCTCGTCTAGGCGGGCAATTAATGCGTCCGAGAGCTTTTCCGGTGCGACGACGACAACAACACGCTTCAGATGCGGAGAGAGACAAGGCGCCGGTTTTTCATCTCGATCTGTCACGTGGGAGAGCGCAAGACTTTCGAAAAAGAGATAGAGAGAGAAAGAGAGAGAGAGAGAGCAACAGAAGAACGACGGGTCGCGTCGCGACGCAAAAAAAGAGCGCGAGTGTCGCGCGTACGACGGAGAAGACGAAAGAGAAGCAAAATGCAAGAAGAGAAAGAGAGATGAGAGAAAGAGAGATGGGAGCGGGGAGGGGAGCTAAATTCATGGGGACAAAGGGAGAGACGTCGTGACGGCGCAGACTCGGCGAAGCATCCCGACGCCTTCTCGCCCCTTTTATATCGGCGACGCTGCCAGTGCTTCTCTAACGAATCCAAGCCGTGCTTTTCTCTCATTCAATCGCGGAAAAATCGCTCCTTCGTTCTCCTCCTTCTCTTCTTTCTTCACTTTTTCTCCTTGATTCTATTTATCCGCCTTTTTCTTTTGCAACGCAAAGGAGCGAATCGGTAAAACACACGTTTCTCGAATTTCCGTGACTCCGTACGTTTGATTACTGAGCGCGAGTGTGTGCGTGTGTGTGTGTGTCTGTGTGCGTGCATGTCGTGTAGTGTGCGGACGCGTTGCTCGCGTGCGTATTTACATCGAACCCCTTTTCCTTCCGTGGCGAGAACACATCGAGCGGCGGCGACGACGACGACGACAACGACAACGACGGCAACGGCAACGGCGACGACGACGACAACTGTGTGTAATAGTTCCTTTCACGCGGCGTTGGACTTCGGTCTCTCTCGCGATCGAAAGTTGTGTGTGTACACCCGACTTCCGAGTAATAACCACCATCAGGTAGATATGGCCAACAACAGTGTTTTTTTACTAAGTAATTAGAAAGTAACGATTCTTTTTTTGTTACACGCGTTTATAGTTTCTCGATGTTCCGAATGAATTTTTTTTTTTTTTTTTTTTTTTTTGACTGGTGTTTCGAGAAAAAAACAAATTTTATTCTCTCGTTCAACGTTCGCATCCGTGAAAATATAAATATCGTTCCGGCCGAGTGCGTTGCCACCCACGCGCGAGCGCGAAAGTGCACCGCGCGCGCGCTGCGCTGCTCCTGCGAGATGCAGATTTGCGCACGGTAACGTCCCGTTGTGAATCGGTGATGTTGTGAATGCTGATGCGACCTTGCGGTTGGAATGTAAAGTTGTTTGAGCCGGCGGCGGCGGCGACGCGAAGCGGCGCGAGAAAGAGAAAGATTCGCCCGCAACCACGGATAAATCGACGTGAACGACAAGCACCACGTGGCACGACGGTGTGTTGCAATTATGCGGCATGTAACACGGTCACCTTATTTCACGAATGACAATCTCGCGCAATTTTTCAAACGGCACGTATTGCAATTCGCGCGAACAATCAAGATGAGATGTCTTCCTTCCACGTCCTTTTGTTCTAAAGTACACGCACACACACACACTGCGTGTTCGTGCACTTTTGTTAAATGCTCGTTTAAAGCGGAGCTTCTCTAAAAGGCTAATTGCAGAGCGAAAATAAGATAAAATCTATCTTGTTTCGAATACAATGTACAAAAGTAGACACGATAATATTGTTATTGATAACACGCGGAGAGTTTTTTTTTGCGCGAAACTTTCCGAGTTTGTTGGAGCAATCGTCGCGAGTAGATAATTGGCACTTTCTTTCTCTACGCGTTTTCACGAAAGAAAATCGTTTACTTCATTCGCTATTGAGACAACACTCAACGTTAATTACAATACAGTCTTTTATTACTCGCTTATTACGCGCGTATCTTGTATATATTTTGTAAGGTGGATTACATTACACGGTTTGACGACATATTTCCGCCCACGTTCTCTTACGCGCACGTGGGTAACAGACCGGAGTTGAGGGAACGGTTAAAATCAAGGCGAGTCTTTCTTACGTGGGTCGCGAGCTCTCGACCACAAATGGTCACAAGACCTCGCCGCAGTCGCCATATTGTCAAATTGTCCATATTTCTCGGAACGTTTCTGCCACTCGACGCGCTATCCTCAATTTGCGTAAAAATTTGCCCCGAGTATATAATCAACGAACGGTTTTGCGTCTCGTTTTAGTTTTTAAACAATGTGCGCACCTCTCCTCTATATAATTTTTTCCGCGCGTTTGTGTAATAATTTTGAAGATTTTTAAGGTTTTCTTCTAAAAATAGAAGAACGAAATGTGTGAAAAATGCGGTGTTACAAAAAGAAGGTGTGAGGATAAGAAACAAGCTCGTCGACCGTAATTCAGTGAACTAGTACTCGTTTTAATGAAATCTAGGCGACAAATCTCTCAAAAGGAGAGCTTCCAAGGGAACTTGCGCGCCGAGCGAAACTTGAATCCGTGCCAGTTCTCGGAGCCAAGCTCGACACGATCAAATAATTGGATTGTCACGAAAAAGGGCCAATGTCAATAAGTAGCTTCGAATTTTCCGCAACAACCGCGTCTCTCTCTTTCTCTCTCTCTTCGTTACACGCGATCCTCATATTGACTTTGTCGTTTTCGACGAAGATTTTATAAAAGATTTCTCAAAGAATCGCTCGATGACGGGCAATAAACAAAAAAACAAATAATCGTTCACACTCGCTGTCGATCGAGAAATAAACTACCGATAGTTCAGGCAAAAATCAAAGCCTGTGCAATAGGATATTTATTTGTTTTTATTTACACTCCATTTACACGACTTTTGAAACGACCTTTATTGTATTGCACTTGTCGTTGTGTGTGCGAATTAAGGAACAAACGCACGACGACGGTCCCGCAAGCCGACATTGTTTCGGTTACTGTGCTATTGATTTTTCTCTGTTTTGTTTCGTCGACCCTGTACGCGCACCCTGCGATTTCCACCCTTCTGAATCATTCACCATTACTTTTGGTGTAGTGGCGGCGGCGGCAGCCCTCTTTAATGGCAAGGCGTTCGCCTCGCGTGTTATTCCGTCACGTTTGGCTAATTTCGATCAAAATGACTCACGTCCTAATGTTCACGCGTATATACATATATATATATATATATATACTATCGTTAAATTTATTGTCTGAATAATTTAACAAACTTCGTTCTTACTTAGTCACACACGTCATATTAGTTCAATTTTTGACGTGTATCTTTCTCGACACGTGTTGTCACGACGAATTATTCAAATCCCATTCAAATCCTGAAATATGAGATGGGAAAAATTCGCGAAAATAAATCGACGACATATCCGCTCGTGACTCGTCACGCGAGCAAAAGACGCGAACTGTTTTATGCAACATCGATGTTTCGTTTACGTTCTATAGTGCGTGAAATGTGCGCGCGCGGTCCTATATGTTATCGTATAGGAAAACATATCGTGTCGCTGAAATATTCGCTACGCGTATTGCTCTCTCCGACGTTTTGTTTTTTTTTTTCTTTCTTTCTTTTTCTCCATTTATATCCCCATGTGAATTGACAGAATACCACGGTAGCTGATGGAAGGGGAAAAGGGTGTACGCACTTCCGCGGTATCGATCGGTTTGAACTTTATGGTCCCGATGTGGATGTGATCACCCCCATGTATGTTCGCCCCCATAAATCCAACAAAACCGTGGCGCAAACCACGGAGTCGGTCGCTTTATATACGGTGCGCGGTGGTTTATGCGTACGAGTTTCGTTTTCGTAAAAGAAACGATCTCGATCGCGTGGAACACAGCGATAACGATTCAATCGCGATAAGAAGATAAAATTATAGACGCGCTGTTTTCGTCTCACCGGCGTGAAAATTCCGGAATGTTTTTCGTTCGATAACAAGCGGGTTTGGATTACGGATGGGAAAAAGAATCTGGTAGGCGTAAATTGTGAATGATGAAAACGTGCTGAGCCAAACGTCAGACGAGATTCGCAAGTTTACTCTCTTTTTTTTTTTTACTCTCTAATAATAATCGTTAAAACACGTTTATTTGTTTAAAACAAGGATTCACCGCGAGAAAATGTAGATAATTATTGCGCATGATTTTATTTAACGTTAATTAGTTTTTTACACCGATGAGACCGCGATTGTAATCGTAACTCAATGTGTAATATCTGTACACGTGTCTTGATTTACTTGGAGTCCTGTTACAAGTATACGCGTTTGTATTATATAAATCAAAGTGGGAGAGAGAGAAACACCTACCGAGATTATTTTAGTAAAGATAAGATAGTAAGTTATTTTACATGTACACAAGTGAGATATATTATTTCACACGCGCGCACACACACACATACACATAACCACATGGGAAAAAATCTTATTGCCATAACGAGTTTTTTATTGCTATATGATAATTTTTCTAGGTACTAAATGGCCAACTAGAAAAAAGCCCTGCTAGGAAAACTTTTGCGAAAAATATTTAAATAAATCCGCAAAATATTTCTTTATGATAAAAAATGGTCTTATTGTAGTTTCGCTGTAATAATGAATTTTGGTACGAGCGAAGTTGTTACATTAAATGAAGCATTTTCTTTCAACAAAATATTTAGTAATCTAAGCGAAGCAAGTTTGCTGTACACATTGGCAAATGTATTCAATGTTCTCGGTCGAGAGTGAAGAATAATTTGTATGTTCGGTTATATGTGTATATTCAGCTCGTTTAGTTTGGTTTTTCGTCGCTCTGTGTCGTTCGTCTGCTACTGAGCCTGCGCGGCGGCTCACAAGCGCGAAACTCGATTTCACGACTGGTAACAGCAAATTTTGTGACACAAATTACAATATTAAAAATGTTTTTGTTGAAAATACACGATTTGCTTCAGTAGCAAATTAAGATGTTCGTTACAAATTTACTCGGCCAAAATTTTTTATTTCTCGAGCAAAGCAAGTTCCGTTGTAACGTTGAATAAAACGAAACTTCAGTCGTGAAGCGGCAAACTGTTTTCGCGCTGTCGTTACGGAAATGTAACAGAAATGACAAATTTGTTGTGGCAACAAAATTTATTAATTTATTTTTTTTCCGCGTTACGTTCTCTCGTTTCCGGTTACCCGGTGTTGATAAATAATCTGTAAAAAAATTTTTCTTTAGTCGGCATTTCATTCTTATACATATACATGCGCGAGTCGTAACGATGCAAGAGATAAGATAATGACCGACAACTTGGCTCGCGAAGTCGGTATTGTTTGTAAGTTTCGCATATAGCGATCATTGCTTCATAATATGTACGCGTGAAACGTTTGATACTTTTTGTCGTGTGTTCGGTGTTTGCGCAATGTACTTTCTGTGCGTGTGTTTTAGAACGGGTCGTTACAGGTAGATTTTTACATCTTTCACATTCACAAGTGTTCACATTTATTATTCTATTTAGATGTGTGAGCGAATGTAAACTCAAGACGGTTTTAACCTTATGGAAAAAGAAACACAATTGCGTCCGGGACAAATTCACTGGATTTGTTCGTTCAATGGATTCTCTTTCTGGATTTCAGTCAGTTCTACACGAGTTCTGGAGAGAGTTCTGCATTTCCATATCAAATTCAACTACTATATATATATAGTAAAACCTCGAAGGAAAGTTGATTATCCGCAGGTAGTAGATGCACTCCTGGAAAGTGAAATTGAGAAAACGCTGTTCAATTCCTACGTGTCTGTCTGAGTTTTTGTACAGTTCTGACTCTATTTCAATACTTTCTCGAGAGTATTAACGATAATAAGTGATAAGATTTTTATAAAAACATTTGAAATCGACCGGAAAAAGAGGTAACTGCGTTTAAGAATGAACAGATGCGAGATAGTCTGTCTCGATGCCTAAGAGACAGAGCGTTTAATCTTTTAATTAAAAATAAATATAGATAATCTATCGCACACAATCATTAGTCTTCTCTTTCGCTCGTTCAGCGCGCGGAATTGTTTTGAGTGATGTAATCGCAATTTCTATTTGGGAGAAGATTTTTTTCCAAATCTTATCGCGCGGGTCCGTCAAGTTATTATGCCGAGAATTCCGAGCGCGGAGACGATCGAGAGGCGCGCCTCAAGGCATAAGTAATCGCTTCGGTGAATGGTACGCCCGGACTAGGTCAGTTCATAGCTATTGCACTATTATAGACAAGGTCGTTTCCTCCGCCTTCTTCGAATACACGCAATGCGCGCGCGGACACACACACACACACACACATTTTTATATTTAGTTTAAAAATAAAAATGTACACAAAAACCAGGTCCGAACGAACTTCGCGTTTTTTGAAAAATTGTCGTTCAAACAACAACAACAAAAAAAAAACGCTGTCGAGAACAAGCGTCAAGTTGGAAATGGTTCGTATCAAAGGTCACTGGAACGGCTGGAAAAAATCCTGAATTATAGTTTACACAACGCGTGGCCTTTTAAACGTTGTGTTTAAAGAAACTTCAGCTTTTTTCAAACAAGCAATTGTGTCATCGCTAAAAACAACTTTCGTATAAATAAAAGTGTAAAAAAACTGAAGTTGAAAGCGATTTAAAATAAAAAGTAAAACTTTTATTTTTAATTTCTTTATTAAAACTTGATAAAAGTGAATCAATAATTTATACAGAATTTATAAATTCTTTTATAATTGCAAAAAAAAATTTAAAGCTTTACTCGTTGCTCGATATGACATTATTTTGGAAAGATTTGTGTACACTTGTGTGCAAGGTTTATTTTGTTTTCCTCTCAAGAACGCGAATAGGATTACGTGATTATTGCTGCTGTGAAGTTATTATGTTAATATTAAAGGTCGCGGTTTTTATGCCAGGCCGCATAATTCGATCTCGGGCGCGCTCGATGGCATTTCATAAACGACATTATGCATATTTAAAGAACTTCCGGTATAGAAGGTATTAAACGCCATGGGAATCGCTCTTTGTACACGGACTCGTCGTAACTCTGCCATTGTGCCGGTAGGAAGTGCATAATAGAGCAGAAAGTGAGACAATCCCTCTTCCTGAAAAAAAAAGCGATAGCGAGATATTGCTCGTAATCCGCCGCCGAGAACAATGAGTCTCGCGGCTTTTCGTCGTTACGTGCATGCCGTGCGTGCGCGCTCGCTCGCTCATTTACGCACCTTTTCCCCGTATGTCTTTAATTTCCACAGAAGTGGAACGGTTTTACTTGTACGTATAGCGCTTATGAGATGCACCGAGAGCGTCGACAGACACGCGCAACACTCTGGGTCCGCGTTCGTTGCAAGTGAGAAATCCAACTTCTCGTCTGTGCGCGCGCGGTCATAAGTTCGCGAGAGAGGTAGGTAAGTGGATCGCGCAAAAAATGTGCAGTAAAGCAAACAACACTATCGAAAAAAGAGTCCTTCGCAAGATCTCTCGCATTGGCGTAAATTGATCACGCGATGATTCAATATATTATCGAACGAGAGAAAAATAAAATCGCGATCTTCTTCGAGAAAACAAAAACTCAGAGAAGATTCGTCGTGTTAACTCGACCGATTGTTTAGTTTCGGCGATGTTTGCACATCGCCGATGCAACGTGCGAGACCGCGGAGAGTGGTGGTCTATTTTAATATCAAAAAAGAAAATGACGCGTACGGCCGGCTGGAAAGAGCTAAAATCGTCTTGGACTTGACTTGGAGCCAGCTTGAAAATATATTTTCACATCGATATATAGAAGAACGCGAAGTAGCCACGAAAGAGCGTCACTCGGCGCGGTCTGATACGCTTGGAAAATATAATTACACACATACACACACACACTTTTACGTGCCTAATTGAGAATAATTGACGACGACGTTTCTTTGATGTACGGAAAATAAATTTTGTATTTATACAACTCTCCGGTAAATGCTCTTTCCTTTGCGGCGCGCGGAGCGTAAGCGTGTCAGAAGAAAGTAAGATAATAAAGAAAGTAGTTAACTACTTATCGGTTCTCGCGCGCGCGCGATCTTATTTAATAAGAAAAAAACATCCATAAGCCGCCGTTTACGTCTCGCGGATGTTAGTCGATCAATAATATAAAATCAAAATATATATGCGCAAACAAACAAAAAACTGACGGAAGAAACGTATTTACACTATCGTAACTTTCACCACGCGGTGCTTTTTTGTCGAGCAATAAATCAACGTGGTCGATCGCGCTGTTCTAATTTCGCGTCGGCTTCTCGCACGAGTTCTTCTCGGCGCTTGTTAATGTACGAATTCAAAGTTTTCCCTCGTTTGGTGAATGAGCCGATTGATTAAGCAAATAATGCGCTTCTGCTCTCTGTGTAGAATGTATATGAGCGGAGGCGCGCTCCTTATAGTCTGCACACGGTCGCAATGAGCGACCTCGATTTCCACATCCACCGGTACTTGAACTTCCTGTACAGTATACGTTTCATCGATCGCGCATCGCGGTGGAAATTGATTGCCCGCGCTCAATCGAGCACCGCGCCAATATCGAACTGTTTTTTTTCTCTGCGGTTTATAGCTGTGATAGATCTTTATTCTCTCTCCCTCTGTTCTTCCTGTTCGCGCGCGTTTACACGCGTCCGCGAACGGAAAATGCGAAGTATATAGAAATTTCTAATTAAACGAGAAGACCGTATGTTGTCGCGACCGAACGAAATCTCACACGATTGATGTTGTGCCGATTGAGTCGTAATAATCGGTTGTTACTCGCGCGCGCGCTCGCCGCAGTTTGAGAAGATGGGTAGGTTCGCAACGCGTGTATTACAACGATATACTTTTCATCACGCGATCATGAGGCGTCGAAGATGAAACGTTTTCGTCGCCAGACGGACCGGTTAAGTGATCGTATTACGCCTCTATCTCGAGTCCGCGAGATTGACGGCAAGGAAGAGGGAGGAGGGAGGAGAAAGAGAGAGAGAGAGAGAGAGAAATCACTTCTCCGGGTGAGAGTAGTTTCCTCGCTCGCTCCACGGGTCCTAAATACTGATTCCCGAGCGAAGCAAGTTTCGGAGCAACCTGCAAATTTACGATCATTAAACTCGAGAAATTACCTTCTTATCTCGACGCATCTCAATTTATGACAATGACTTGTTTGCCGTAATTTAATACGCGTCGTTCATTTAATTCCGCTTGTATACACATTGTTGTGTCAATTGTGTGTCCGGTGTGTGTCGACTCTCCTTCGGTGTGTGAGAACGATGATGCTCGACGTAAAACAAATAATAACGCGCGGCCTTGCGCGACATTTACGCGAAGATCCGCGAAAGAGGTAATTCAATATGTTCGCTTATAAGCGATTAAGATGATGTAGACATAATTTCCAGCGTTCTTTGAAAGAAGAAAAGCGAACGAACAAAAGCGAAACGACCACGTTAACCGCAATGAGTCAAAATGAGCGAGTAAATTGTCATCGAAATTTCACAGAGTTCTTGCAGAGTTGAGAGACTCTTGTGAGAAGTCTACAAATTGTTTTTGTTCTACGTATAAGATTGATAAAAAAATTGATATATATTGTTAGTGTAATTAATTAATAATATGATAGTTAAGACACATATATGCAAATATAACAGTAATTAATTATAGGTTATTTACATACAAGGTTCATAAAAATTTTTTTAAATTATATTGTTATTAATTACTAATTCAAAAATAATGATGTAATTAATTAATAATACTGTTTAGATATAACGGTAATTTATTGTAGGTTACTTATACACTTTGTTTTTTAAAAAGTTTTATTTAAATTGTATTGTTATTAATCAATACGTGTACTTTGATAATTACTAATTAATGATATAATTAATTGATAATATACTTTTTTTAATAAGATGTATACATATGTATAACAGTGAGATGTATGTACGTACACAACATGTGCGAACATCGTGGATTTTCAACAAACCACTTTATTGCGTGTACTCTCTGAGCTTCTTATTCAAGCTTCTTCTTCACAATAATGTATGCGTCTCGCGGCGCACAAAGTGTACATTTAATCCCCTCGTTACCGTTTCAGCACGGTGTACGCGTACATATATTAGCCTCTCGAGCGGGTTACCTGAGCATAAGTGCAATTCACACACGGCTATATCCTGTTGATCGCACCCGGCAACTATCTATATAGGTATAACCGAGCGACTTCTCTCCGCGCCGCGCCGTCAGACTGGAAGACACTCTCCGGTCTAAAGCGAAAGTCGAACGCCGCGCGTGATCTCTTTCGCGTTTCCCGGTCTCTCTCTCCTCACCTCACCCTCATCCGACCTCTCTCGCTCTTTTTTTTCGCGTGCACTCAGTCTTTGGCTGTCTTTGTTTCTCTGTTTTCCGGAATATCCCCGATATTGTTTCTCGTCTTTATCTCTCCCGAGATATGCAAGCTTTCCTCCTCTCTTTACTCTTTCTCTCTGTGTGTAACGACGAACCTCGTCTCCGCCTGGTACGAGCTAATCGGCGTTGCTCGTTATATAAAGCAGCGCGACACGAACTTTACATTTGAACGAAGAAAAATAAGATGTTTTTTTTTTTTTTGTTTTTTGATTATCGAAGGCGGAAAAAACGAGCGAGAACGCGAGCGAAGCACAAAAAAAAAAAAGATATCGATGATACTGAATAATTCGAAAATTACAGGGAAAAAAAAAGCAGTAAAATTTTTACTCTAGTCTAAGATGTTTTGTATAACTTACACGTGAGAATTCCTCATATTCGATAAGTGAACGTACTGATATTTGATACTTCGAAGAGAAACAAAGTTTTAACCGTAACACCGATAATGTTGCATCATTATGTATGACGTTAACATTTTAACGATGCACTTTGCCGACATTGGCTTGCTGAACAAAATTCGATAAATATCTCATCACGGTTTTTATGTAGTTTCGCGTGTAAAACTGCTGCCGCAAGGTTTTTGCACGTCGCATTGTGTATATATATATATATATTTATATATATTTTACGTTAAAGCCGTCGATCGAAAATATATGTTTTCGATATTCCGATATTCCTTGACGGACTAAACATTTCGCGATGTGGAATAACGTGCGGATACACGAAAGTAAGAAGTTTGTTATCGATATGTATATTTTTGTTCGGTAATGTCTCGCGCGATATCTACCACGGAGCGCAATTATGGGAAAACGCGAGTAATATACCGCGAGAGCGAAACTTAGAGATATCCGTCTGAATAGACCGACATGCAAATTAGCGAATTCCGGTGGCGAGATAATTTCAAATTTCCGCTGCTGATATCGAGAAGAAGTGTTTTCGTTCGTTGCGTTGCGAGTGTATTTTGTTCGCGTATATTTTTGCTTGCGATAAACAAAGTTACCTCATCATTACATATATACAGGGTGTTTCAGAACTATGGGATCAAACTTCTAGGGGTTATTCAGTGCAACAGTAGAAAACATTTGAGTATA